>NW_025277397.1:0-1268 GCF_018294505.1 Triticum aestivum
GTCCCATCGTGCGATCAATGGAGGGGGTCTAGAAGCATACATTAATCGACCACTATGCACGTGCTCCCAGTACCAATACTACACAATAAATTAGTTCATCACCATACAGATATGCAACAGAACAATAATTAAAGGACATTAAGTAGTGATCTATCACTAACCTGGAGCAGAATTAGATTTCCTTGTAGATTTACGTGATCTCGATTTCTAAACTTGTGAACGGACTTGAAGAAGTGATTAAGTGTGAAACATCCCCAGTTAAATTTCTGAAGGTTTTCAAGATCTGTAACAAGGTTGAGAAATTTCGAGTCCACATAATGTTGTGCTGTTGGTGCTAGAACAGTACCAATTGCGTACAGAATGAACCGCCTCAGGAAATCGCCATCTGGGGCTTTGGAAGCTCGGATCGCCGTTTCAAGGTCAGAAATCAAATTTGCCCATTGTTTGCATAGGCGGTAAACAATTATGTGTCGGTTTGCATTTCCAAATGTGGCTCTATATCCTCCCCTTCTATTGGAATGCCAAATATACCTTGCACGTCCTCTTTTGTTATAGGAATTGGCGTTTTACCGATGGTAATGGATTGCGTGTCCATATCTATGTTCTTGGCTAGTCTAACCAACATTATGCGCCGTAGAGTCACTTCATGCATCTGGGTTAGACTGCCAAGACTGGTTTATGATATGATGTACTTTTTGTGGTCTTGTGACAACAGTTTCATGGTTTTTCCGAACCTTGTCTGTGAGCATACTAACTTCATATGACCATGCTTTTCGGTGAGTTCCTGTTACATGCCATTAAATATTACTGAGTACACATGAATTATGTGTACGAAACGATTGCACACAAACAGTAAATTACTTACCGCATCGGTAATTTAGGAGATGGGCTTTTCTCCATTATTAAGGTTCGTATCTGAAACTGACATTGCTGCCTCGTATGCAATGATAAAATCAGGCTCAATTAATCTGAACAAAATTGGAAAATGTATAACAAAATTAGCAGAGAATTAATTTTAACAAAATTATCTGGGTCATTTAACATATGATCCACTTATGGGTTTAAGCACATAACCTATTTGGGTGCAAAACCTATGAGGGTTCAACAACTAAAGCATCGGCGGACAACGATTATAAAGAGTTACGATCAGCTAATACCTTATCTCGGAGATGGTGCCACCGAGTAGATGACGGCGGTTAGTGCGTCGGAAACTATAAGTGCCGGTATAGCGCGGTCGACGGCGCAAAGGAAAAACGGCGTGTTCACGC
>NW_025277398.1:0-1268 GCF_018294505.1 Triticum aestivum
TGTGAAAGCATAGTATAACGACGAGACAAGGCATCAGCAATAACATTTTCTTTACCCTTCTTGTGTTTAATGACATAAGGGAAAGTCTCAATGAATTCAACCCATTTAGCATGTCTACGGTTCAGTTTTGCTTGACTTTTAATGTGTTTCAAAGATTCATGATCAGAATGTATAACAAATTCCTTGGGCCATAAATAATGTTGCCATGTTTCTAAGGTCCGAACAAGAGCATATAATTCTTTATCATAAGTAGAATAGTTCAGACTAGGCCCACTCAATTTTTCAGAAAAGTATGCAACAGGTTTTCCATCTTGTAATAACACACCTCCTAATCCAATTCCACTAGCATCACATTCAAGCTCAAAAGTCTTATTGAAATTAGGAAGTTGGAGTAAAGGAGCATGTGTCAACTTATCTTCCAATACCGTGAAGGCTTCTTCCTGTGCGGTACCCCAAACAAAAGGCACATCCTTCTTTGTAAGCTCGTTGAGAGGTGCAGTAATTGATAGAGGCAAAGGTGTCCCGTCTTTCGATGAGATGGTGGATTTCGCTTTGGTGGAAGTCGACTTTGACGATCCGACTACGAACGTGCGAGGACGTCGCGCCTTAGCAATCGCTAAACCAACTCCGAGAGGTTATTGACCACGCCGGAGCACGATCAACCTGACCACGAGGGTCTGTTTCCTGCGAGCAAACGAAGAACAAGCAAGAAACTAAGATTGCAATCTGGATATTGCGAATATAAGATGAAAGCTTTATTGATCAAGGTGGGGTTCTGTGACGCCTTTGTCTGGTCATTGAACACAAACGAAGTACGCGAAGTTGCAGCTATGGCGAACTTTTAATCTAAACAAAACCCAAAGTCTAAACGATGCCCTAAGGGCTGTATATATGGAGGAAGAGGGGGGGATTTCGTGGCCCTTGGTGGAGGGGTCCGAAATCAACCCTATCTCTTGTTTCCCCACACATACGGACTCTAAAAATAGCCTATACTTATGTATTTCGAAATTACATGGGCCTGGCCCAATAATAAGGTGACGCAGCACCTAAAATAGCCTCGGGACGAAATTTATGAAGTGGCATCTTGTATATTTCGTCCAAGGCTTCATGCACCCATTATGGTGGCTTCAAAGTCCTGAAATCATCACTTGTAACTCCGTTCTTGTTCCCCTTGCGCATGCCATCATCTCCATGCTTGTTCTTGCTCCAATGTTCATCCTTCTCCAAGCTAGGCCCTTCATTTGTAAGCAAAACAAATGTATCCAATT
>NW_025277399.1:0-1268 GCF_018294505.1 Triticum aestivum
TCTTGCTGTGGGTCTGGCCCGGATGTTGCTCCAAAGTGTTCCTATGGGCTGACCTAACACAACCGGGTGGGGAGGTCCACTGGTCAAAGCCCGTCCGTGCAAAGTCAAAGGGGTAGATCCCGTGGTTAAATGCTACAGGGTTAGGCGGGACGGGGGCACTGGGGGTAGCAATGCCACCGGAGCATCACACCGGGCCCTCATACGTCCGGGGTGGTGTGGTCGCATGTCCGAAGAGGCGGGACGTGTCTCCGGGGCGTGGCCCCCCCTCGCGGACGGCGATGACACGGTAGTAGACGTTCTGCGGTAACGATGCGGCGTCAATATTACTAAATACTCGGAGCGCGATAAAATCATGAGTTTTTTTGCCCGGCGTGGGCACATGTGCTATAGGAACGATGGTATTTTTTTCGTAATTTTGGTGATGGAGAAGTATCCGAAAAATTCCCTCTACGCGGATTGCCCTTCGCGCATCTACTGCTGTAGCCGGCGGCCTCCGGGGGCTAGCATGCCGCCAAATCTTGCGTAGGCGGCCTCTCACAAGTCTGTAAGTGTTGTGGCGGTTGCAAACGCCCGGCTCGCGTGGCCGGGGTGTGCCCCCCTAACGGACGGCGCCGCCGCCGGCACCTGGAGGGGGTAAACAGACGCGTCGGGTCTACACGGAGGGGATCTTGCTGTGGGTCTGGCCCGGATGTTGCTCCAAAGTGTTCCTATGGGCTGACCTAACACAACCGGGTGGGGAGGTGCACTGGTCAAAGCCCATCCGTGCAAAGTCAAAGGGCTAGATCCCATGGTCAAACGCTACAGGGTTAGGCGGGACGGGGGCACTTGGGAGGTAGCAATGCCACCGGAGCGTCGCACCGGGCCCTCATACATGCGGGGTGGTGTGGTGGCATGTCCGAAGAGGCGGGACGCGTCTCCGGGGCGTGGCCCACCTCACGGACGACGATGACACGGTAGTAGACGTTCTGCGGTAATGATGCGGCTTCAATATTACTAAATACTCGATGCGCGATAAAATCATGAGTTTTTTTGCACGACGTGGGTACATGTGCTATAGGAACGATGGTATTTTTCATAATTTTTGGTGATGGAGAAGTATGCGAAAAATTCCCTCTACGCGGATTGCCCTTCGCGCGTCTACGGCTGTGGCCGGCGGCCTCCGAGGGCTAGCATGCCGCCAAATCTTGCGTAGGGGGCCTCTCACAAGTCTGTAAGTGTTGTGGCGGTTGCAAACGCCCGGCACGTGTGTCCGGGGTGTGCCCCCCCCC
>NW_025277400.1:0-1268 GCF_018294505.1 Triticum aestivum
CCCGAGATTTAAGAGGGGAGCAAGGGGGAAAGTTCTGGTTACAATATTCTAACGGATCTTCTCGATCATAGTAGCTCTTCTCGAAGAGGTCGACCCATTACATTGATGTCTTCAGTTCTTTATTCCCAAAGCGTCATGATGAAGTTGTCGTCCTTTCTTCGGGGAACTCCATCGTACTTACGAACAGGTAAGGGGCAGCTCTACAATGATAGGATGTTATAAGGGAGATTCATCTGGGGTATCCCAGGAATAAACATATGAGTAGCTCTCGAGTTGAACAAATGACACACATCGAAAGCAAAGTAAGACGGTGTAATAAGAGGTTTCAAGCGGATAGGCAATCGTTCATTGCCTGAAGCAGAGTGCGAAAGGGGTTCAGAGCAACGAGAATAAGTATTGTGTCCGATACCAGAATAGATCAACAGGCAAGTGGCCCGTGAATTACATACAAAGTCAAGCACCAGGAATAACGCTGACAACAGGGTGTACAGGAGAGTCAGGTTTCGATCCTGTGGAACGGTGGGTTATGGGCCCACCATGTGGGTTAAAAGCAGGAAGGCGCTAATATTTGCACGGTCAAGATAACAAGGTATATCAGAGGATAGCCTGTCGGTTTTGTTGTCAACAATGTCGGTACCAAGGGCGAGGGACGAAGAGAACCATTTTCCTGCTCGTTGAACGAGGCGGACCATTGGGCAAAGTTCTCGTCCATCGGTGGCTACCGAAATGTCATCAACAATAGTAACAGGTTCTTGCTGACAGATTTGTACACCGAGGAGTTTACATAGGTAGTAGAACATTGCTGCTTAGATCATATAGATCACAAGAAAGGTTCAAACAACCAATGGAAAGTAAAATATGATTATCATATTAAACAGAACAATGGAAAGGAAAACGTGTTTAAACACATAATTCAGGGATATATCCTTCCCAAGGACAAGCAGAGCATGATATCCGTGGCAGGATATAATGTAGAAAACTCTTTAGGTACGGGGGAGAATTTTCATGACATTACCCATACAACGGTGTTAGGATAAATGATAATTAAAATTTAGCATCGTGCTTCAAATGTTCCTGTTGAAAATCGGAGTACCATTGACATGCTTCGAGATAGCATTGACATGGTCTTCAGGTGAAGATCAGACTTTGGAAACACGAAGGATCCATCAGGAATAACTTGTAGATTAAGTCTTACAATTTCCTCATGGATGAACGGATAACCTTGCTGAAAAGGAATCTATAATGATAGGTCCTCCAGCCAGGGGGGG
>NW_025277401.1:0-1268 GCF_018294505.1 Triticum aestivum
AAACAGTGAGTAATAGTCCATGAAACGGGCCAGAATCGGCCAGAACTGTGAGTGTTCATGACCGACACGTAAGCGCACCTTGGGGTTCAACAACTATGGAAATCGTTTCGGGACCCCAAAACTATGAGTAATAGTCCACGAAACGGGTCAGAATTGGCCAAAATAGTGAGTGTTGACGACGGACACGTAAACGCACCCCGGGGATCGTCAATCGTGGAAATCGCTCTCGCACCCTAAAACGGTGAGTAATAGTGCACGAAACATACCAGGATCGGCCAAAATTGTGAGTGTTGATGACCGACACATAAACGCGCCCCGGCGTTCGTCAATCGTGCAAATCACTTCAGGACCCCAAAACAATGAGTAATAGTCCACGAAACGGGACATAAACGCACCCCGGGGTTCGTCAATCATGGAAATCACTTCAGGACCCCAAAAAAGTGTGCAATAGTCCATGAAACGGGCCATAATCGGCCGGAACTGCGATTGTTGATGACCGACACGTAAGCGCACCTTGGGGTTCAACAACTATGGAAATCGTCTCCGGACCCCAAAACTGTGAGTAATAGTCCACGAAACGGGTCAGAATTGGCCAAAGCAGTGAGTGTTGACGACGGACACGTAAACGCACCCCAGGGATCGTCAATCGTGGAAACCGCTCTGGGACCCCAAAAAGGTAAGTAATAGTGCACGAAACGGACCAAAATCGACAAAAACTTCGAGTGTGGATGACCGACATGTAAACGCACCCCGGGGTTCGTTAATCGTGGAAATCAATCCGGGACCCCAAAACAGTGAGTAATAGTCCACCAAACGGGCCAGAATCGGCCAAAACTAAGAGTGTTGATGACCGACACGTAAGCGCACCTTAGGGTTCAACAACTATGGAAATCGTTTCAGGACCCCAAAACGGTGAGTGATAGTCCACGAAATGGGTTAGAATTGGCCAAAACTGTGAATGTTGACGATGGACACGTAAATGCACCCCAGGGATCGTCAATCGTGGAAATCGCTCTTGGACCCCAAAATGGTGAGTGATAGTCCACGAAACGGGTCAGAATTGGCCAAAAATGTGAGTGTTGATGACCGACACGTAAACGCACCCTGGGGTTCGTTAATCGTGGAAATCACTCCGGGACCCCAGAACGGTGAGTAATAGTCCACGAAACGGGTCAGAATCGGCCAAAACTGCGAGTGTTGATGACCGACACGTAAGCGCTCCTTGGGGTTCAACAACTATGGAAATTGTTTCGGGACCCCAAAACGGT
>NW_025277402.1:0-1268 GCF_018294505.1 Triticum aestivum
TACTCACCGTTTTGGGGTCCCGAAGTGATTTCGATGCTTGTTGAACTCCAAGGTGCGTTTATGTGTCGGTCATCAACACTGACAGTTTTGGTCGATTCCGGCCCGTTTGGTGGACTATTACTCACAGTTATGGGGACCCGGAGTGACTTCCACGTTTAACGAACCCCGGGGTGCCTTTACGTGACGGTCATCAAGACTCGCGGTTTTTGTCGATTCTGACCCGTTTCATGGACTATTACTCACGGTTTTGGGGTCCCGAAGTGATTTCCATGCTTGTTCAACAGCAAGGTGCGCTTACGTGTCGGTCATCAACACAGACAATTCTGGCCGATTCTCGCTTGTTTCGTGGACTATTACTCACTGTTTTGGGGTCCCAGATTAAGTTCCACGATTAACGAACCCTGGGGTGTGTTTACGTGTCGGTCATAAACACTCGCGGTTTTTGTCGATTCTGTCCTGTTTCGTGGACTATTACTCACCGTTTTGGGGTCACAAAGTGATTTCCATGCTTGTGGAACTCCAAGGTGCGCTTACATGTCGGTCATCAACACTGACAGTTTTGGCTGATTCTGTCCCGTTTCATGGACTATTACTCACTGCTTTGGTGTCTCGGAGTGATTTCCACGATTAACAAACCCTGGGGTGCGTTTATGTGTCGGTCATCAACACTGGCTGTTTTGTCGATTCTGACCCGGTTTTTGGACTATTACTCACCATTTTGGGGTCCCGAAGTGATTTCCATGCTTCTTGAACTCCAAGGTGCATTTATGTGTTAGTCATTAACACTGACAGTTTTGGCCGATTCTAGCCCGTTTGGTGGACTATTACTCACTGTCTTGGGGTCCTGGAGTGACTTCCACGATTAGCGAACCACGGGGTGCGTTTACGTGATGGTCATCAACACTCGCGGCTTTTGTCGATTCTGACCCATTTCGTGGACTATTACTCACTGTTTTGGGGTCCCAAAGTGATTTCCATGATTGTTGAACTCCAAGGTGCGTTTATGTCTCGGTCATCAACACTGACAGTTTTGGCCGATTCTGGCCCGTTTGGTGGACTATTACTCACTGTTTTGGGGTCCCAGAGTGATTTCCATGATTAACAAACCATGGGGTGCATTTACGTGTCGGTCATCAAGACTCGCGGTTTTTGTCGATTCTGACCCGTTTCGTGGACTATTACTCACTATTTTGGGGTCCCGAACTGATTTCCATGCTTGTTGAACAACAAGGTGCGCTTACGTGTCGGTCATCAACACTGACAATTTT
>NW_025277403.1:0-1268 GCF_018294505.1 Triticum aestivum
AGGAGTCGCAACTAGTTTCTGGTGTTTGTAGGTAGTGTTAGTAGTCTACCAAGTGGCACCCGGCCAGGTGGGCTTGGGACAGACTAGGCACCAGTGGCACGGTGTACCAAGCGTAGATCCATCCGGCGAGGTGGGCTTGGGAACCCTGCACACATCGTTTGGGGCCGTGAGTGAAACCCCGGCCGGATCTCCTTGCGGATGGAACCCGAATAGGCGATAAACCTGGATTAGAGTCTTGTGTGGTTAGTCAGGTCGTGGCCGACACCCTCGCCAGGCTTCCGCTTGAAGGTTGCCGAGATACATGACGTGTACATGGCGGTAAGTGGCGAGAGCGTGTGTGAAGAAGTACACCCCTGCAGGGTTAACATGATCTATTCGAATAGCCGGGTCCGCGGTTATGGACTTCTTGGATGCTTACATGGTACATAGACAACTTGAAGTGGATACTATAAAATGCTCAAGACAAGTGTGAGTGCTATGGATGGCCTCCTCGTAGGGAGACGGGGATGAATCCATAGTAGTGTATTGTGTGGTGATTAGTGGACTCGTGTACGTTGTTTCACCTCCAGAGTTTCTGGTAGTCGTAGATTAGGATAGCCACAGAGTCAAAGCTGGCTTGCTGCAACTAAACCCCACATTACCCTCTTGATACAAATGCATGTATGATAGGATCTGATGTAAGTCTTGCTGAGTACCTTTGTACTCATGTTGCTTTATTTATGTTTTTGCAGCAGAGACTTCGGTCTTACTAGGGTTCTCATGGACTTCGACTAGTAGCTAGTACCTCAGCTACGATCTTGATCGGATGTTGTAGATAGTCAGGCTCTCCAGCCTTTTTCATTTGTAGATGTCTGTACCCAGACATGTAATGCTTCCGCTTGTTGCTTGTATGCTCTGTATGACGGGTCTTGTGACCCCTGTTTGCAATAATTGCTATGACGGCTCTTCTGAGCCTTTATCTATATAATTGTTGAGTTATGCTGTGATGCCATGTTGTACAGCACATACTTGCATGTTATGCGTACGTGTAATGTGTAGTGCTATGTGTGGGATCTGACTATCTAGTTGTTTATCTTTAGTAGCCTCTCTTACCGGGAAATGTCTCCTAGTGTTACCGCTGAGCCATGGTAGCTTGCTACTGCTTTGGAACACTTAGGCTGGCCGGCATGTGTCCTTCTTCGTTCCTGTGTCTGTCCCTTCGGGGAAATGTCACGCTTTGAGTACCGGAGTCCTGTTAGCCCGCTACAGCCCGGTTTACCGGAGTCCTG
>NW_025277404.1:0-1268 GCF_018294505.1 Triticum aestivum
CATTATCCATTGTTAGGGAACGGTTGTAATGGTAGTGAGAATGTAGAATCGTCTTTGGAGCGGACCTGGGAGTGGCAAGCATAAGGGACGAAGACGGGGAAACATGTCGGATGCGATCATACCAGCACTAAAGCACCGGATCCCATCAGAACTCCGAAGTTAAGCGTGCTTGGGCGAGAGTAGTACTAGGATGGGTGACCTCCTGGGAAGTAGTACTAGGATGGGTGACCTCCTGGGAAGTCCTCGTGTTGCATTCCTTTTATAATTATTTTTTGCGCCTTGTGACAAACATGTCGCACGTGCGCGATATATATTAATCCCGTTATATTATGTTTGACGTTTGCGATATGTTTAAGCTCGATGCTCATTGCTCGCGCGTCTTGGGGCGGCTTTGTGGCGCGAAGAGCGCGTTCTGAAAGGGGTGGGAAAAACTCGTGTTGCTGCGGTATGGAGGGAGGGGTGGAAACCGTGGAAAACTCGTCTCCGTGATTGAGCGGGAGAGTAAGTAGTATAGGACATTATCCATTGTTAGGGAACGGTTGTAATGGTAGTGAGAATGTAGAATCGTCTTTGGAGCGGACCTGGGAGTGGCAAGCATAAGGGACGAAGACGGGGAAACATGTTGGATGCGATCATACCAGCACTAAAGCACCGGATCCCATCAGAACTCCGAAGTTAAGCATGCTTGGGCGAGAGTAGTACTAGGATGGGTGACCTCCTGGGAAGTCCTCGTGTTGCATTCCTTTTATAATTATTTTTTGCGCCTTGTGACAAACATGTCGCACGTGCGCGATATATAGTAATCCCGTTATATTATGTTTGACGTTTGCGATATGTTTAAGCTCGATGCTCATTGCTCGCGCGGCTTTGTGGCGCGAAGAGCGCGTTCTGAAAGGGGTGGAAAAAACTCGTGTTGCTGCGGTATGGAGGGAGGGGTGGAAACCGTGGAAAATTCGTCTCCGTGATTGAGCGGGAGAGTAAGTAGTATAGGACATTATCCATTGTTAGGGAACGGTTGTAATGGTAGTGAGAATGTAGAATCGTCTTTGGAGCGGACCTGGGAGTGGCAAGCATAAGGGACGAAGACGGGGAAACATGTTGGATGCGATCATACCAGCACTAAAGCACCGGATCCCATCAGAACTCCGAAGTTAAGCGTGCTTGGGCGAGAGTAGTACTAGGATGGGTGACCTCCTGGGAAGTCCTCGTGTTGCATTCCTTTTATAATTATTTTTTGCGCCTTGTGACAAACATGTCGCACGTGCGCG
>NW_025277405.1:0-1268 GCF_018294505.1 Triticum aestivum
GACGACTTCATTTCAAGAAGGGGAGGATGATGAGGACATCAATACAATTGTTACACCCACAGCCCCTGCTGCTATACATACTGGACCAATTACTAGAGCTCGTGCACGCCAACTAAATTACCAGGTACTTTCGTTTCTTGGTAATGATTCTAATGTTCATGAGAATATGATGCTGCCTAAATTGGATACATTTGTTTTGCTTACAAATGAAGGGCCTAGCTTGGAGAAGGATGAACATTGGAGCAAGAACAAGCATGGAGATGATGGCATGCGCAAGGGGAACAAGAACGGAGTTACAAGTGATGATTTCAGGACTTTGAAGCCACCATAATGGGTGCATGAAGCCTTGGACGAAATATACAAGATGCCACTTCATAAATTTCGTCCCGAGGCTATTTTAGGTGCTGCGTCACCTTAATATTGGGCCAGGCCCATGTAATTTCGAAATACATAAGTATAGGCTATTTTTAGAGTCCGTATGTGTGGGGAAACACGAGATAGGGTTGATTTCGGACCCCTCCACCAAGGGCCACGAAATTCCCCCCCTCTTCCTCCATATATACAGCCCTTAGGGCATCGTTTAGACTTTGGGTTTTGTTTAGATTAAAAGTTCGCCATAGCTGCAACTTCGCGTACTTCGTTTGTGTTCAACGACCAGACAAAGGCGTCACAGAACCCCACCTTGATCAATAAAGCTTTCATCTTATATTCGCAATATCCAGATTGCAATCTTAGTTTCTTGCTTGTTCTTCGTTTTCTCGCAGGAAACAGACCCTCATGGTCAGGTTGATCGTGCTCCGGCGTGGTCAATAACCTCTCGGAGTTGGTTTAGCGATTGCTAAGGCGCGACGTCCTCGCACGTTCGTAGTCGGATCGTCAAAGTCGACTTCCACCAAAGCGAAATCCACCATCTCATCGAAAGACGGGACACCTTTGCCTCTATCATAGTCACTAGCAGCCTCATACCCACCATCCTCAGTAACAATCATCACACGCTTAGATGGGCATTCTCTCGCATAATGACCTCCACCCTTGCAACGTCGACAAATAATATCATGTGTTTGCCCTGTTGATGCCATGGATGAAGAAGAGCTCTTTGCAGGCCCAGAAGGTGTGCTCTTGGCAGATAGTGGTGATTGTGCCTGCTTTATTGTATCACGGTTGGAGGTGGCAGCCGACGGAGGCGCCGGTGTAGCAGAACATGTGGAAGTAGATGATGCACGTGGTGTCCATGATGAAGGTCGACCTGCAGAAAAGTTAGTCCGCGC
>NW_025277406.1:0-1268 GCF_018294505.1 Triticum aestivum
GCATGAACGCAAGGTTCAAGGTCGACTCCCACTTCTTCAATGTATAACCTTCCATTCACTATTCGCTTTGATAAAGGCATTAGTGTTGAAAGTTTTACCTGGTGAAATACCAGATGAGTATGACTCGTGAAAACTTCCGAGTTCACACATATAAAGGAAGGCATCGGATCAACCCGTTAGGGTATCGTGGAAACATATACCACAATCTTCAAGAGTGGATATCACCAGCTCAAAAGCAGAGCATGGTTGGCAAAAGGAGAGGATACAATTTACCAAAGGCATTATGTATCAGAGGAAAGGCTCACAAGGTTATTGAATATGAAGGGCATTGTCAGAAAAATCCAACAAAGGATCTGGTGGTCCAAAAGGGTTCTGACGTGAGCATCGGTACTCAACTAGAGGAAGAAGAATGCAAGGAGATCAGATTATAGAAACAACTGACTAACTCAATTGTCAAATGCAAAGGAATTATGATTTCCAAATCAAGGGATCAGAAGCAATGCTCTGATTAGGGATGGATAAGTTGAATAGCCTTAGGGTATAATCAACGACAATTGGATTGGTCGAGAACCAATTCCAGTTTAAAAGAATGGAAGCTCAGCCGGAAAAGTAATATATAAGGATCAATGATGATTGCGTGTATTCGCAAACATATTGAGTCAACAGACTCAAAATGATAATGACAAGGAATGTCATTAAGACTACGAGGCTTATGGGATTAACCATAATGCAAGCAAGCAAGAATTTCAAGAGCCAAAGGCTCCAGAGGATTTTCGGAAGATCGAATATTATTTTTGAAGACTTTTGTGAAACACAAGAACAACTGGGGATGAGCGGATACTCGGCAAGTGCGGCGATTTATTTGAAGGGGTATTCATGTGGCAAAGAACTGCTAGGCAGTAGGCACGAAGTATTCTCGGAACAATAGAGAAAACTTCGGGTATCTTGTAATAACAAGAACAATGGGGAATGATCGTAAGAATGGCTAGTGTAAGTAGTTATCCATAAGGATTTATCGGTGGTCGGGAATAGCAAAAGTGATGGGCACAAAGTCTCGAGAGAATATCAAAGAGTATCTCCGAAATCTTCTGGTGCAGTCGGTGACCATCTGGACTGAAGGGGCTCTCCGGGAGAAAGTACTCGCGAGAACCTAAAGTTAGTTTTGTTATTAGCAAAATCGTTTAACCCGAATAGAAGAGAGTTCAGAATCCCAGAGTAAAGATCGAGGAGTAAAAGATCCTAATACCACCCAATGGCGACGTGGGCCC
>NW_025277407.1:0-1268 GCF_018294505.1 Triticum aestivum
GAGAGGATCTCGTCCCGAGATCTAGGATGGCACCAAAGAGAAAAAGAAGAGGGAGAGAAGAGGTAAAACTAAGTTGCTTCTTTGACAAATGAGTGAAACCAAAGAACCTTGAAAGATTGAACAACTTGAAAGAAAGAATACAACGGAGATGAACAAAGTTGATAACTCTCCGTTAGAAAAGAGGAACAAGGAAGAACCAATTCGGACAGCATTCCGTTTGAAAAGAGATGCAAGACTTGATAGGATGAAAAAAACTTGAGCAGAGGGCACAACACTCTGGTTAAACAAGATAGAGAAGGAAAATAATGATGTAATTTGGGCAGCATTCCGACTGTAAATGGAAGGAATTGAACATGATCTTGACAAAACAAGATGATGGGTTGAAGAGAGCAACAACACAATGCCTCCAGAACAAATGTAAGAAGGGAATCAAAAGAACGGTGGAGAAAACAACATCTTCTACCTCAAATGAGCTTGCAAAGGCATCCTTAGGCGAAGGGTCGAACGGAGTTGTTGGAAAACCAACAACGAAAAGAGTAAGCTTGTTGTGGGCTTATGGAAAACATCTCGAAAACTTGAGGTGAAATTCTGCCACCGAAAACAATGATTGATAGGGAAACAATGAAGAGATGAAAAGAATCCTTGACGAACCACCATGTAGAGCCTCCATGAAGAACTCCGGTAATAAAAGAATGATTAAAAAGAAGTGAAGGATGAAAAGAATTAGATTGAAGCCTTGCAATGATTAAGATGGAGCTTCGTGGTGACATACTTGAGAGAGCTTGGAACTCTGGGAAAAGAAAAGATGAAACAATTGAAACCAAGAATTTTTATGAACCTTCGGAATAAGGAATTAATCACTTGGATGAAACAAGAATAAGAATTACATTATGCTTATCCTTCATCAATTAAATTGATGACAAGCAACGGATTGCATACAACTTAATCTCGTAGAAAGGATTAAGATAGATATGGCGCAAACTTGAGAAGGTCTTCGACGAACCACCGGTAGGATTGAAACAACGGATAAATTGATATGATAATGAAGGAAGAGAAATCTAGAACGAATCACCGTAAGAATTAAAAACGAACGGAGAAAAGATAAGGAAACACCGGGAAGAATTAGAAAACGAACGAAGGTACTTGAGGGAATTTAGATACACGAGAACGAAGAGATCATGAAATGCTTAGAGGATATTTGATCGATGCACCGGTACGATTTGGAGAACGAGAGCTGAAAGCTGAGAATGAATAAATCTGAGATGATG
>NW_025277408.1:0-1268 GCF_018294505.1 Triticum aestivum
GACATTTGTACAATCCACATATGAAGATAAGGAAGAAAGAGATGTTTATTTGCTGTCCAAAAAGTTCTCTCACGTCACTTTTGGCCCAAGAGAAGATAGAGTCCAAGTCTCTCACGTTCTGGATTCAGATTCGGACTGCACAGACACACCTGACTCAAAACGGACACAAGTTTTTCATACGGACTCCGAATTGGGTGATTCTTTTTTTGTTGGAAACTAGATTTCGTGCACTTTCCAACCCAATTGGAATCACCTTCAAATTCGTCCGGAGCGCTGAGTTGTGGACAAAACAATCTGATGCTGCAGCAGAATCCGAGTCAAACTACAAGTCCAAAGGTGTTACATCATCTCCACTTGGGCCCATTGGCCTTGTACGACCTAGATTTAGTTTTAGGCTGCCTTGGGACGTCCTCCCACCTCCTTGGCCGCCACCCCTTGCTCCTATATAAGTAGATCCATCTAGTAGCTTTTCCTGGGGATTTGTTTAGTTAAAAGTTAGCCATTGCAACTTCGTGTACTTCGTTTGTGTCCAACGACCAGACCAAGACCGCTTACGGATCCCCACCATTATCAATACTTCATATATATTCGCAATATTCAGATTGCTTTATCATATTCTTGCTCGTTCTTCGATTGCTTGCAGGAATAGACCTTCGTGGTCAGGTTGATCGTGCTCCAGCGTGGTCAATAACCTCTCGGAGTTGGTTTAGCGATTGCTAAGGCGCAACGCCGTGCACGTTTGTAGTCGGATCGTCAAAGTCGTCTCCACGAAATCGATAGTTATCATCTCATCGAAAGATCGGGACACCCCGCCTCTATCAAGTGGTATCAGTTTTCAGGTTGCTCGGTGAGAATTTCCAGTTTTCCTAGATTAGATTTACTTTCTTACCTATTGTCCAAGAAAAAGCCACAAAAAAGAGTTAGATCTATTCATCCTTGGTCCAAGCCAGTCTGAGCCTTTGCAATTTTCTTTTCATTGATTGCATAGTTGAATTATCGATTGCATTGTCGTGTCGAGTTGCTGGTCTTAGTGTCTAGTTCGTTTAGAGTTTCGAGTTCTGTTCACATTAGTCACGCCACCGCTGCATCATTATCTCTTCCGCTGTCCACCACCCATCCATCAATTTCCACCACGTGCTACCCACCATTCATTGTCATAATAATAGTTGAGATCGTTCACATCTTCACTTGATCCAATCTGCATCTTATCTAGTTTGTTTTGGAAAGAGGGAGAAAAAAAGAGAGAAAAAAAAGAGAGAAAAAAAAGG
>NW_025277409.1:0-1268 GCF_018294505.1 Triticum aestivum
CAGGTCTGGTTCATCTGGGTGATGGGCTAGAGTGAAATGATTATGTCGGTAATGAGAGTGGTGTGGTGAACACGATTTGGTAAAGGTATCAATGAGAGGCCATGTAGGAGTACATGGTGGGTTGTTTCATTGAAGCCGACCTTAAGCACTGAGATCTGTATGTGTGATTTAAGAATCAGCTACTACCATGCATTGGGCCCGAAACCAATGGACCCTCTCGACTTCTTATTCACCCTAGTTCTCCGTCCAGGAGTTGCAAGTAGTTTCTGGTGTTTGTAGCCTACTGGAGGCCGTGGACAGCGCTGACCGTAGGGGTGGGCTGTGATGCGGTAGGTACGTGGCACGGTGTACCGAATACCCGTTAGGTATCCCGGGAACCCTGTTCACATCGTTCGGGGCCGTATGGGAAACCTCGGCCGGACTCCCTGCGGATGGAACATGAATAGGCGATAAACCTGGACTGGAGGCTTAGGTGATTAGGTAGGTCGTGGCCGACACCCACGTTGGGCTTCCGCTTGAAGGTTGCCGAGTACATGTCGTGTAAACGACGATAAGTGGTGAGAGCGTGTATGAAGGAGTACACCCCTGCAGGGTTAACATGATCTATTCGAATAGCCGCGTCCGCGGTAAAGGACTACTTGGTTGCCTATACAATTCATAGACAAGTAAATGGAAACTACTAAAAGCCTCAAGATAAGTGTGAGTGCCGAGGATGGCTCTTCCGTAGGAAGACGGAGGTGGATCCTCGGTAGTGTATTGAAGTGGTGAGTAGTGGACTCGTGTGCGCAAAACCATTTCAAATTGGAGTATCGTAGGTTAGCCTAGCCAAGAGTCAAAGCTGGCTTGCTGCAATAACTCCACCAACCCTTCTTGATACTATGCATGTATGTAGGATCTGATGTAAGTCTTGCTGAGTACTTTTGTACTCATGTTGCTATAATCTACATTTTTACAGAAGACGCTGCAACCCCTTCTGATGGGTTCTATGTAGACGTTGACATCAACGAGTAGGCTAAAGACCCAGGTGGTGACCCTGAGCTTGTGATGGACCACGTAGTATAGCTAGGCTTTCCAAGCCTCTTTTATTTTTACTAGTTGTCTGTACTCAGACAAGTTACTTCCGCTGCTGGTTTGTATGACTGTATGACTTGTATGTTGGGTCGTGAGACCCGTACCTTTGTGTATGATATGTATGGCTCCCTGAGCCTTAAATAAAGTGCTTGTGTCATAGAGTCATGTTGTGATGCTTCGTTGTATTTGCACATATC
>NW_025277410.1:0-1268 GCF_018294505.1 Triticum aestivum
GTAAATGTTCCAAATGTTCTTCCAAAGATCTGCTATAAATCAGTATATCATCAAAATAGACTACCACAAATCGTCCAATGAAAGCACGTAAAACTTCGTTCATTAGTCTCATGAAAGTACTAGGCGCATTAGTTAACCCAAAAGGCATGACTAACCACTCATATAATCCAAACTTAGTTTTAAATGCTGTTTTCCATTCATCCCCCAACTTCATACGAATTTGATGGTATCCACTACGCAAATCAACTTTGGAGAATGTTGTAGAGCCACTCAATTCATCAAGCATATCATCGAGCCTAGGAATAGGATGACGATAACGAATAGTAATATTATTAATGCCTCTACAATCAACACACATACGTGATGTACCATCCTTTTTCGGCACTAGAATAATAGGAACAGCACAAGGACTAAGGGATTCGCGTATATAACCTTTGTCGAGAAGCTCTTGTACTTGACGCATAATCTCCTTCGTCTCTTCTGGATTGGTACGGTATGGTGCACGGTTTGGCAATGAAGCACTGGGAATTAAGTCAATCTGATGCTCAATCCCTCGAATAGGCGGTAATCCCGGTGGCACGTCTTGTGGAAAGACGTCAGCGAACTCCTGCAAAATGTTAGTGACAGCAGGAGGCAAAGAGGAAGGCACGTCCTCGAATGAAAATAATGCCTCTTTGCACACAAAAGCATAGCAAACAGATTTGCTGAAATCTAGCTCATCAATATCAGATTTGGTGGCAAATAAACATGCACTTTTCAATTTAATTTCAGAAGCAACACTAGATGGTTTATTATTAGGCTTCATTTGTTGCTCAAATTCTTTTGCCACAATCTGAATTTCACTCATATTCTTCTCCTGTTTTGCTTTATTAGCTCTATTAATATCATCTTTCAAAATGGAATCAGGAGTCATAGGAAGCAAAGTAATATTTTTATCCTTATGAACAAGAGTATAGTGATTGTTTCTACCATGGTGTACAGAATTTTTATCAAATTGCCATGGTCTACCAAGTAATAAGGAACATGCTTGCATAGGTACCACATCACAATCAACATAATCAGCATATGTAGAGATACTAAAATGCACACGAACAGTACGTGTTACCTTAACCTTGCCGCTGTTGTTGAACCATTGGATGTAGTAAGGATGTGGATGTGGTCTTGTGGTGAGAGAAAGCTTCTCCACCATCTCCATGCTAGCCAAGTTGTTGCAGCTCCCTCCGTCTATTATGACGCGCACAGAACGTTCCTTCACAACTCCCTTGGTA
>NW_025277411.1:0-1268 GCF_018294505.1 Triticum aestivum
CAAGAAACAATGCAATGTATGCGCCAGCCTGCAGCCTGGCAGGGCAGCTGCTCATCTTCTGGCCAAGGAAATCAGCCGCGATGAGATCCACAAGTGCCATATAGATCAGTATACCAGCTGACATGGAATCAAGAATGCCCTCCACCACCAACGCCCTGGGGCTGTATGGGTCGTAGAATGACGCCATGGCCACCCCCACGGCGATCCCTGTGGGTGTTGTGATGGCAAAGAAGAAGGCCATCAAGAGCGTAGAGAGACCCTTCAGCCGGGCCTGCATTATTGATTTGTTCATGACACAACTTACTTGAAGTAGGAACTGTTACGTAACACACATGCATATGCACTATTCTTTGCTGAGGAGGCGCATGTTAATTACGATACGAAGGTTGTGAGAATCCTCTCTTTTCATTGTCCAAAATGCCACACACTAATCATGATTAGGGAAAAGTGGAGACCGTTAATTAACCTGGGAAATGCAGTCACCTAGCGCGAAACCCTCGAAAAACTGGTGGAAGGAGAGGGCAGCAACCAAAGGCTTGATGGTACACGGGCTCTGAGAAACACCCAACGATAGCCCGATGATCACTGAGTGTGATATAATCCTATGGAGAAAGGATTGCATCATCTTTCGAAGTCCACCTACACCGCGTCGTCTGCCGACTCCTCGGAGTCCGCCACCGAGTCAGCAGACTCCCACTCCTCCAAGTGCACGAACGCGTGAGCGACTCCTCCTCGAAGTCTGCCACCTCCTCCAAGTCCCCGAACGCGTGAGCTAACTCCTCCGGTTTCAAGTCCGGCACAGCGT
Source organism: Triticum aestivum (assembly GCF_018294505.1). NCBI lineage: Eukaryota > Viridiplantae > Streptophyta > Magnoliopsida > Poales > Poaceae > Triticum > Triticum aestivum. Next base: position 806 of record NW_025277411.1, read on the forward strand.
CATGCCACTTCTCCGGTTTCAAGTCCGGCACCGTGTCAGGCCACACCTCCTGCTTCAAGTCCGGCACATCGTCAGGCCACTTCTCCTGGTCCAACTCCACATCAGCCGTCTCCGCCGTCTCAGCAATCACAGAAGAGACATGCCACAACTTTGGTGCATAGCGGTACGAGTCGAGGTAGTTCAGGAAGTACAGGCGGAGACAAGCGATATAAATATGGTCCAAGCCTCACTCCTCTTCCTCAGAGGCCTTACGACATGACTAAGGAGCAAAATGCAGCCATAGTGCAAGCCCAAGTGGACGCCCATTTTGGACCGAAACCGGCACCGTCGCCAAAGGAGAAAGTGCCCGAGAAAGTAATTGACCACTTCATTCGTATGGCTAGAGAACCAGCTCCCAAGCTTGTTGACTCAGACTATGAGCGCCAAATCAGGAAACTACATCGAGAACGGCTAAAGAAGGAAG
>NW_025277412.1:0-1268 GCF_018294505.1 Triticum aestivum
GACTTAGGTGATTAGGTAGGTCGTGGCCGACACCCACGTTGGGCTTCCGCTTGAAGGTTGCCGAGTACATGTCGTGTAAACGACGGTAAGTGGTGAGAGCGTGTATGAAGAAGTACACCCCTGCAGGGTTATCATGATCTATTCGAATAGCCGCGTCCGCGGTAAAGGACTACTTGGTTGCCTATACAGTTCATAGACAAGTAAATGGAAACTACTAAAAGCCTCAAGATAAGTGTGAGTGCCGAGGATGGCTCTTCCGTAGGAAGACGGAGGTGGATCCTCGGTAGTGTATTGAAGTGGTGAGTAGTGGACTCGCGTACGCAAAACCATTTCAAGTTGGAGTCTCGTAGGATAGTCTAGCCAAGAGTCAAAGCTGGCTTGCTGCAATAACTCCACCAACCCTTCTTGATAATGTGCATGTATGTAGGATCTGATGTAAGTCTTGCTGAGTACCTTTGTACTCATGTTGCTATAATTTACATTTTACAGAAGACGCTGCAACCCCTTCTGATGGGTTCTTCGTAGACGTTGACATCAATGAGTAGGCTAAGGCCCAGGTGGTGATCCTGAGCTTGTGAAGAACCACGTAGTATAGCTAGGCTTTCCAAGCCTCTTTTATTTTACTAGTTGTCTGTACTCAGACAAGTTACTTCCGCTGTTGGTTTGTATGACTGTATGACTTGAATGCTGGGTCGTGTGACCCGTACCTTTGTGTATGTTATGTATGGCTCTATGAGCCTTAAATAAAGTACTTGTGTCATAGAGTCATGTTGTGATGCCTTGTTGTATTTGCACATATCGAGCATATTGTGTGTATGATTGAAATGCTTGGTATGTGTGGGATCTGACTATCTAGTTGTTTATCCTTAGTAGCCTCTCTTACCGGGAAATGTCTCCTAGTGTTACCACTGAGCCATGGTAGCTTGCTACTGCTCTGGAACACTTAGGCTGGCCGGCATGTGTCCTTCTTCATTCCTGTGTCTGTCCCTTCGGGGAAATGTCACGCATTGAGTACCGGAGTCCTGTTAGCCCGCTACAGCCCGGTTTACCGGAGTCCTGCTAGCCCAGTGCTACAGCCCGGACCCACTTGCTGATGACCGACACGTTCGTTGCTGGGTCATGGATGCCTGTCCCTGTAAGTCTGTGCCACTTTGGGTTTACGACTAGCCATGTCAGCCCGGGCTCCTTATCATATGGGTACTAGCGACACTATCATATACGTGTGCCAAAAGGCGCAAACGGTCCCGGGCAAAGGTAAGGCGACACCC
>NW_025277413.1:0-1268 GCF_018294505.1 Triticum aestivum
CTTTGAGTTACAAATGTGAGCAACTGCACCGGTATCAAATACCCAGGAGCTACTACGGGCACTAGTAAGGTACACATCAATTACATGTATATCACATATACCTTTTGTTTTGCCGGCCTTCTTATCCGCTAAGTACTTAGGGCAGTTCCGCTTCCAGTGACCGCTTCCCTTGCAATAAAAGCACTCAGTCTCGGGCTTGGGTCCATTCTTTGGCTTCTTCCCGGCAGCTTGCTTGCCGGGCGCGGCAACCTCCTTGCCGTCCTTCTTGAAGTTCTTTTTACCCTTGCCTTTCTTGAACTTAGTGGTTTTATTGACCATCAACACTTGATGTTCCTTCCTGACTTCTACCTCTGCTGATTTCAGCATAGCAAATACTTCAGGAATGGTCTTTTCCATCCCCTGCATATTGAAGTTCATCACAAAGCTCTTGTAGCTTGGTGGAAGCGACTGGAGGATTCTGTCAATGACCGCATCATCCGGGAGATTAACTCCCAGCTGAGTGAAGCGGTTATGCAACCCAGACATAGTGAGTATGTGCTCACTGACAGAACTGTTTCCCTCCATCTTACAGCTGAAGAATTTGTCGGAGACTTCATATCTCTCGACCCGGGCATGAGCTTGGAAAACCATTTTCAGCTCTTCGAACATCTCATATGCTCCATATCTCTCAAAACGCTTTTGGAGCCCCGGCTCTAGGCTGTAAAGCATGCCGCACTGAACGAGGGAGTAGTCATCGGAACGTGCCTGCCAAGCGTTCATAACGTCTTGTTCCGCAGGGAGAACGGGTGCGTCACCAAGCGGTGCTTGTAGGACATAATCTTTCTTGGCAGCTATGAGGATGATCCTCAGGTTCCGGACTCAGTCCGTATAGTTGCTGCCATCGTCTTTCAGCTTAGTTTTCTCTAGGAACGCGTTGAAGTTGAGGACTACGTTGGCCATTTGATCTACAAGACATATTGCAAAGATTTTAGACTAAGTTCATGATAATTAAGTTCAACTAATCAAATTATTAGTGAACTCCCACTTAGATTAGACATCCCTCTAGTCATCTAAGTATTACATGATCCGAGTTAAACTAGACCGTGTCCGATCATCACGTGAGACGGACTAGTCAACATCGGTGAACATCTTCATGTTGATCGTATCTTCTATACGACTCATGCTCGACCTTTCGGTCTTCTGTGTTCCGAGGCCATGTCTGTACATGCTAGGCTCGTCAAGTCAACCTAAGTGTTTGCATGTGTAAATCTGTCTTACACCCGTTGTAT
>NW_025277414.1:0-1268 GCF_018294505.1 Triticum aestivum
TTTTCGTCGTCCGATGAGTACGACATTTCCGGCCTATGTTCATAATTCAAATATTAAACTAGATCATTATTATTAATCACGGGTTGACTATCGGTGACGTACGTAGCTCCTCCTTTCATTCCCGAGTGCATTATTACACCAAATTGTCTAGCACACGGGAATGAAGGAGAACTTATCCAATATGAGCATTCAATAAGCAAAACCAAATCATAAAATAAGCAAAACCAAATCATAAAATAAAGTAGTATTCAAATTAGCATGCATTCAATAATTATAAGCAAAAGTACATCATCTCTTGGTCTCCGTACATCGTCAAATATCATCACTAATATAGCATCACTAATACAACTAGAACCGTAGCGCCCGACGGGTATCGACGCGGGCGGTGGACACCCAAAGATAAGGAACCATCACAGGATCATAGCTCCAGTGAGATCCCTGAAGAACCTGCCAGGTATTGTCGAACCTGCCCTCCAATGCAACCATGTAGCGACGGACGTGCTCGTCCTCCTCGCTGACACGGTGACGTACCACCTCCGCGGTGTCCGGAAGCCTCGGCACCGTCACTGGCCCACGCGACCGCCACCAAACAAGGATCGGGTCAACAACGGGCTGCCTCCTCACCAACCAACGTCCCCCGGAAGGTAGCACCTCCCAATACCAGCCCGGCGGAGCCCAGTCCCGAACATGGCCCTGATCAAGCAAGCCTCCACCGCCGAGTCGACGACGACGAGGATGCGGGATAGGCATCGCCGACGTCGATGCGGGAACTACTTATATATATATATATATATATATATAGTTAAATAAAGTAGTTTTATTAATTAAATCAACTAGCTAGTTCAACTACTAAACACTTACTATAAATAAATAAAGTAGTACTTACTAAAAACAAACTACTTCTATATATAGTAAAATAAAGTAGATTATTAAATCAACTAGCTAGTTCAACTATATATGAAGCACTTACTATAAATAAAATAAAGTAGTACTTACTAAAAATAAACTAGTATTTTTCTAACTAATTATATTAAACACTTTCTCTTCTTAATTTTTTCCTTTTTCTAAATACTATGAACAAAAAAATCATTAAAATTCTATAAACAAATTACAACAGAAAAAAATCATAAAGATTCTATGAAAAGAAAAAAATCATAAAAAATTGACATATTTGATCTTTGCATATATATGAACATAGAAACATGCATATTCAACAATAATATCACCCAAAAAATCTATTAACAGAAAAAAAATCTAACACAATATGA
>NW_025277415.1:0-1268 GCF_018294505.1 Triticum aestivum
TTTGGACAGCCTCTCCTACCCACACTCACTTTCTCCCCACTTCATTCTCTCCACCTCCTCCTTGTCTCGGGTGCCTCCTCTTTTTCACCTCATTTCCACCATAGATTCATTCAATTTAAGTGGTTAAATTACCTTGTTTTGATAGGTAAGTAAGGGGGGAAGCTATATTTATGTTGTTCTCCCTACAACAATGTGCACATGCACTTTTTATGGCCTAGCTAGATCTATGTATGTTCGTGGTGTTGCATATGTTTGTGGTGTTGCATATGTGTTTGTGTTTGGAGGTGTACCGGTATTTGAAATGCGATAGTTGCCAATATTTTGCCGGAATGTTGATTCATTTCCGTTTCGGCGAGAATTTTGGCATTAAGCATTCTTTTTGGTCCTATTTTTAGGGAAAGTCATGCCAAATTTTTTCTTGGTTCTAAAATATCGTTTTGCTCTACCCCGCAGGCGACCATGGTCCGCATGATGACCGAAGGCGTCGTGAATAGGTTTTTGAGGTCCGCGAAGGCCGAGATGCTTCAAAAGAATGAGACGGAGATAAGATGTCCGTGTCGAAGATGCAAGCTGAAGAGCCTTATTGCGGACCCGGAATCCGGGCAGGTGCGGGACCACCTGCTCTTGCGTGGTTTCATGGATGGCTATCGGTGGCAAGGTGATGAAGATGACTACGAAGTCGTCCATGGGGGCCGGGCAAGAAATGAGGAAGGGCAGCAAGACAACCACCGCGGCTCGGGCGGGCGAGAAGACGAAGAATCCCCAGGAGATGATCACGACGGTGATGCTGTACACAGTCATCATGTAGAAGATGCAGGGCATGATGATGAGGAAGATGCCGGAGCAGACGACGGGCATGATCATGAAGATGATGATGCCGGCGGAGCAGACGACGCTGGACCATCGATGGGCTGGGTGCAGGACCCTCATATTCAAGAGCTGCTTCTCAAGCAGACGGATAACGCAAGAGCTGCCGCCCGAGAGAAAGCCAAGATGGATCAACTTGAGTTAGACGCGGTTACTCCATTGTATGAAGGATGCAGGCCCGAGGATACCCGCCTGAAAGTAACGCTCATGGCTCTGGAGATGAAGGTAAAACACAAAATGACCGACGCATGCTTCGACGAGAACATGTCATTCTGGCACGAACGTCTTCCCAAGGGGAACAAGTGCCCGACCAGTTTGGAGGAGGCGAAGAAAATCGTGTGTCCTCTGGATTTACCGCACGTGAAATACCATGTGTGCATGAACAATTGCATCATTTATCG
>NW_025277416.1:0-1268 GCF_018294505.1 Triticum aestivum
TCATCAACACTGGCAGTTTTGGCCGATTCTGGCCCGTTTGATGGACTATTACTCACTGTTTTTGGGTCCCGGAGTGGTTTCCATGGTTAACAAACCATGCGGTGTGTTTACATGTCGGTCATCAACGCTCGCAATTTTGGCTTATTCTGACCTGTTTCTTCGAATATTACTCACTGTTTTGGGGTCCCGAAGCGATTTCCATAGGTGTTGGTCATCAACACTGGCAGTTTTGACCGATTCTGGCCCGGTTCTTGGACTATTACTCACTGTTTTGGGGTGCCAGAGCGATTTCCATAGTTGTTGAACCCCAAGAAGCGCTTACGTGTCGGTCATCAACACTGGCAGTTTTGGCCGATTCTAGCCCGTTTCGTGGACGATTACTCACTATTCCGGGTTCCCGGAGTGATTTCCATGATTAACGAACCCTGGGGTGCGTTTACGTGTCGGTGATCAATACTGGTAGTTTTGGCCGATTCTGACCCGTTTCTTGGATTATTACTCACTGTTTAGGGGTCCCGAAGCGATTTCCATAATTGTTGAACCCCAAGGTCTGCTTACGTGTCGGTCATCAACACTGACAGTTTTGGCCGATTCTGGCCCGTTTTGTGGACTACTACTCACTATTTTGGGGTCCTGGAGTGATTTCCACGATTAACGAACCCTGGAGTGCGTTTACGTGTCAGGCATCAACAATCACAATTTTGGCCGATTCTGACCCGTTTCTTGGATTATTACTCACTGTTTTGGGGTCCCAAAGCGATTTCCTTAGTAGTATAACCCCAAGGTGCGCTTACATGTCGGTCATGAACATTGGCTGTTTTGGCCGATTCTGGCCCGTTTCATGGACTATTAGTCAATGCTTTGGGGTCCAGGAGTGGTTTCCATGGTTACCAAACCCTCGAGTGCGTTTACGTGTCGGTCGTAAACACTCGCTCTTTTGGCCAATTCTGGCCTGTTTCATGGACTATTACTTACTATTTTGGGGTCCTAGAGTGACTTCCACAATTAACAAACCCTGGGGTGCGTTTATGTGTCGGTCATCAACACTCGCTGTTTTGGCCGATTCTGGCCCGTTTCTTGGATTATTACTCACCGTTTTGGGGTCGCGAAGCGATTTCCATAATTGTTGAACCCCAAGGTCTGCTTACGTGTCGATCATCAACACTGGCAGTTTTGGCCGATTCTGGCCCGTTTGATGGACTATTACTCACTGTTTTTGGGTCCCGGAGTGGTTTCCATGGTTAACAAACCATGCGGTGTGTTTACAT
>NW_025277417.1:0-1268 GCF_018294505.1 Triticum aestivum
CGGCGGCGACACGTGTCGCGCTCCGGTTGGCCGGGCGCGCGGCGGACGTTGTCCGGCGGCGGCTGGACGCGTCCGCCCGCGGAGAGGGGAAATTAGGGTTTCGACTGCAGTTTCGTTTTTCGGGATGTCCACTCATTTATAGGTAGAGGGAGCTAGGAGACTCCAAATGAGGTGCGGTTTTTGCCCACACGATCGTGATCGAACGACCTAGAGCTTGGAAGAGAGTTTGGTGGGCTTTGGGCTGGTTTTGGAGGGGGTTTTTGCTGGATACTCAAATGGACTTTGCGGAGGCCCGGTTAACCGTTGGAGTACCAAACGACCTCCGAATGGAACGAAACTTGACCGGTAGACTCCGGGCGGTATATTAAGACCACTTGACAAGCCTCAGTCCATTCCGAGAAAGTTTGACACACGCACACGAAAGAAAAACTAGAGGGGTGCACCGGAGGAGATAGGAGCGCCGGATTGGAAAACGGACAACGGGGAAGATGCTCGGATGCATGAAACGAACACGTATGCGAATGCAATGCACATGATGAAATGATATGAAAATGCATTACATGACAAAATACAAAACGAAAGACAAAACCCAACAACGGAGGGAAAAAACATATCACATAGCCGGAAATGGCAAGAGTCGGAGTTACAATTATGGCAAGTTACATGCGGGGTGTTACAACACTCCACCACTACGAGAGGATCTCGTCCCGAGATCTAGGACTGAAAGAACTCCGGATATTCGGATCGGAGATGGTCCTCGCGTTCCCAGGTGGCTTCCCGGTCGGAATGGTGCGACCACTTCACTTTCAGGAATTTGATAGACTTGTTGCGAGTCTTGCGCTCAGTTTCTTCAAGAATAGCAACGGGGTGCTCATGATAAGACAAATCTTCTTGAAGGTCAATCTCTTCGAAGTTGATAGTGCGCTCAGGCGTCTTGAAGCACTTGCGGAGCTGTGACACGTGGAACACATCGTGCACGTTCGCAAAGTTGGAAGGAAGCTCAAGTTGATAGGCTAGGTCGCCTCTTTTGCCAAAGATCTTGAAAGGACCCACGTATCTAGGGGCAAGCTTCCCTTTGATACCGAAGCGACGAGTGCCTTTCATTGGAGAGACGCGGAGGTAGGCATGGTCTCCGATCTCGAAAGCCAAATCACGATGCTTACTATCATAGTAGCTCTTCTGGCGCGATTGCGCGGCTTTGAGATTATCACGGATGACTTTACACATTTCTTCAGCTTCAGTGATTAAGTCATTGCCAAGAAGTTGGC
>NW_025277418.1:0-1268 GCF_018294505.1 Triticum aestivum
GAAAAATCCATTGATTCTGCAAGCCAAACAAACATCTATCGTTACTTAACAACTCTCAGGTTTTGCGTAAACTCCTATAAAATCGTCGGTTGATACAAGTCGTAACTTCTTCCAGGGTTTTTCCTTCAGCAAGAGTGTGCTTGCTTCTTGGCAGGTCCTGGGGCCTGTGGGTTATGGCCCATCTCATCACTTGCAAATCTTGAACTCATCATCTGGGCAACTGATCATTATCCCAACATCCAACTTCCTGGCATACTTAAAATCCATGTACTGTCTCTTTTCCTTATATTTGCACCAAACGGGGACATGATTACTCAGACTCTTCATGGAATTTCCATTGATCCATATTTCCAACATCATACCTCCTTTATATCCAATAACACTTCATCTCTTCATCCTCGTGGGATGTCCCACATACCGTGATAAAACTTATACTTATGAAATCCATACTCCACTTCGTGGAACATCATTATCCTTTCCAGGGTCAAGCGTCCTTACAAGGAAATATTGGCCATCTCTGCATGGCACTTCTTCAACTGGGAATCGTGAAACACATCATGACTCCTGACAGTCCTTCGGGTGACTCCAACTTGTTGGTAACTTCTCCCATACGCTCCAATACTTGGTATGGTCCTACAAATCTCGGGGCTAACTTTCCCTTAACTCCAAATCGTTTAACTCCTCGCAGAGCTGGCACACAAAGATATGCTCTGTCTCCGATTTCATAGACTACCTCCTTGCGTTTTTTTAGTCTGCATAACTCTTCTGCCTGGACTGAGCTACCTTCAGTCTATCTCGAAGCAACTTAACATTCTCTTCTCACTCCTTGATCACATTTGGTCCAAACAACTGACGGTCTCCAACTTCATCCCACATCAACGGTGTCTGGCTCTTTCTCCCATACAAAGTTTCAAAAAGGGGCCATCTTCAAACTGACTTGGTAGCTATTCTTGAATGAGAAACTCCGCGTGAGGTAAATTATCATCACTACTAGATCCATAATCTAGCGCACACGCTCTCAACATGTCCTCCAAAATCTGATTGACTCTCTTGATTTATCCATCTGTCTGCGGATGAAAGGCTGTACTGAACTCTAGCCTAGTACCCAAAGTCTGGTGCAGCTGATTCCAAAACTTTGAGGTAAACTGCGTTCCTCTACGATGGTCCTCGGAACTCCATGCAGACATACGATCCTTTCTCAAATATATATCTTGGCCAACTTCGCACTTGTATAGGTGGTTTTCTCTGGGATAAAGCGAGCCACTTTG
>NW_025277419.1:0-1268 GCF_018294505.1 Triticum aestivum
AAACGGTGAGTTATAGTCCATGAAACGGGCCAGAATCGGCCAAAACTGCGAGTGTTGATGACCAACGCGTAAGCACACCTTGGGGTTCAACAACTATGGAAATCTCTTTGGGACCCCAAAACGGTTAGTAATAGTCCATGAAGCAGGTCAGAATTGAACAAAACTATGAGTGTTGACGACGGTCACATAAACGCACCCTAGAGTTCATCAACGGTGGAAATCGCCCTGGGTCCCCAAAACGCTGAGTAATAGTGCACGAAACAGACTAGAATCGGCGGAATATGTGAGTGTTGATGACCGACGCGTAAACGCACCCCGGGGTTCGTTAATACTGGAAACAACTCCGTGACCCCAAAATAGAGTAATAGTCCAAGAAACGGGCCAGAATCGGCCCAAATTGTGATTGTTGATGACCGACACGTAAGCGCACCTTGGAGTTCGACAATGATGGAAATCGCTTTGGGACCCCAAAACAGTGAGTAATAGTCCATGAAACGGGCCAGAATCGGCCAAAACTGGGAGTGTTGATGACCAACTCGTAAGCACACCTTGGGGTTCAACAACTATGAAAATTGCTTCGGGGCCCCCAAAATGGTGAGTAATAGTCCACGAAACAGGTCAGATTTGGCCAAAACTGTGAGTGTTGACGACGGACACATAAACGCACCCCGGGGTTCATCAATCGTGGAAATCGCTCTGGGTCCCCAAAACGCTGAGTAATAGTGCACGAAACGTATTGGAATCAGCCAAATATGTGAGTGTTGATGACCGACACGTAAACGCACCCCGGGGTTCGTCAATCATGGAAATGACTCTGAGACTCCAAAATATGTGAGTGTTGATGACCGACACGTAAACGCACCCCGGGGTTCGTCAATCGTGGAAATGACTCCGAGACACCAAAATAGAGTAATAGTCCAAGAAACGGGCTAGGATCGACCCAAACTGTGATTGTTGATGACTGACACATAAGTGCACCTTGGAGTTTGACAACCATGGAAATCGCTTTGGGACCCGAAAACAGTGAGTAATAGTCCATGAAACGGGCCAGAATCGGCAAAAACTGCGAGTGTTGTTGACCAACACGTAAGGACATCTTGGGGTTCAACAACTATAGAAATCGCTACGGGACCCCAAAACGCTGAGTAATAGTGCACGGAACGGACCTGAATCGGCCGAATATGTGAGTGTTGATGACCGACACGTAAACGCACCCCGGGGTTAGTCAATCATAGAAATGACTCCGAGACCCCAAAATAGAGTAATAG
>NW_025277420.1:0-1268 GCF_018294505.1 Triticum aestivum
GAGGATTCTTTCATAGGGAACTTTCGGAGAACTTTTCTTAAGGAGTTCGTTCAGAAACTTGTATAGAAACTTTCTTAATGAGCACTCGACAAACTAATTTCGAGAACATACACCAAGTCCCAGCTATGGACCTTGTGCATCAGCATAACCGAGGTCTCTTGCATTTCCCTACAAGTAATTGGATCTCATATAGAGATGTTTAGTGAAGTATAATGGAAAAAATCGAATGCAACTACACAAGAACTAGTCTATAACCGTCGTTCGGAATCAGTTTTGCGCAGTGTTAACTGAAACATGGATAGCTGACTCATAAGTAGTCCGTTTTGGCTCCACAAGTAGTAAAAACATTTGTGACGACCAGATGATTCAAAGGATTCTTTCATAAGGAACTTTTGGATAACTTTTCTTAAGGAGTTCGTTCAGAAACTTGTATAGAAACTTTCTTAATGAGCACTCGACAAACGCATTTCGAGAACATACACAAAGTCCCAACTATGGACCTAGTGCATCATCATAACTGAGGTCTCCTGCATTTCCCTACAAGTAATTGAATCTCATATGGAGATGTTTAGTGAAGAAGAATGGAGAAAATCGAATTAAACTACACAAGAACTAGTCTGTAACTGTCGTTCAGAATCAGTTTTGCGCAGTGTTAACTGAAACATGGATATCTGACTCATACGGAGAGCGTTTTGGCTCCACAAGTAGTCAAAACGTTTGTGATGACCAGATGCTTCAGAGGATTCTTTCATAGGGAACTTTTGGAGAACTTTTCTTAAGGAGTTCGTTCAGAAACTTGTATAGAAACTTTCTTAATGAGCACTCGACAAACGCATTTCGAGAACATACACCAAGTCCCAGCTATGGACCTTGTGCATCAGCATAACTGAGGTCTCTTGCATTTCCCTACAAGTAATTGGATCTCATATGGAGATGTTTAGTGAAGTATAATGGAAAAAATCGAATGCAACTACACAAGAACTAGTCTGTAACCGTCGTTCGGAATCAGTTTTGCGCAGTGTTAACTGAAACATGGATAGCTGACTCATAAGTAGTCCGTTTTGGCTCCACAAGTAGTCAAAACATTTGTGAAGACCAGATGATTCAAAGGATTCTTTCATAAGGAACTTTTGGAGAACTTTTCTTAAGGAGTTCGTTCAGAAACTTGTATAGAAACTTTCTTAATGTGCACTCGACAAACGCATTTCGAGAACATACACAAAGTCCCAGCTATGGACCTAGTGCATCATCATAACTGAGGTCTCTTG
>NW_025277421.1:0-1268 GCF_018294505.1 Triticum aestivum
GATTCTGGCCCGTTTCGTGGACTATTACTCACTTTTTTGGGGCCCCGGAGTGATTTCCACGATTAACGAACCCCTGGGTGCGCTTACGGGTTGGTTATCAACACTCGCGGTTTTTGTCGATTCTGACCCGTTTCGTGGACTGTTACTCACCGTTTTGGGGCCCCAAAGCGATTTCCATGGTTGTGGAACCCCAAGGTGCGCTTAAGTGTAGGTCATCAACAATCACAATTTGGGCCGATTCTTGCCCGTTTCTTGGACTATTACTTAGTTATGGGGGTCCCGAAATGACCCCGGGTTGTGTTTACGTGTCGGTCAGCAACACTCACAATTTTGGCCAATTCTAACGTGTTTTGTGGACCATTACTCACTGTTTTCAGGTCCCGAAGTGATTTCCATAGTTGTTGAACCCCAAGGCGCGCTTACGTGTCGATCATCAATACTCATAGTTTTGGCTGATTCTGGCCCGTATCATGGACTATTACTCACTTTTTTGGGCCCCCGGAGTGATTTCCACGATTAACGAACCACGGGGTGCATTTACGTGTCGGTCATCAACACTCACAGTTTTGGCCAATTCTGGCCCGTTTCTTGGACTATTACTCTATTTTTGGGTGTCGGCGTGATTTCCATGATTGACGAACACCGGGGTGCATTTATGTGTCGCTCATCAACACTCGCAGTTTTGGCCGATTCTGGCCCGTTTCGTGGAGTATTACGCACTGTTTTGGAGTATCGAAGTGATTTCAACGATTAACGAACCACGGGTGCGTTTACGTTTCGGTCATCAACACTTACACTTTTGTCCGATTCTTGCCTTTTTTGTATACTATTACTCACTGTTTTGGGGTCCCGGAGTGATTTCCACGATTAACGAACCCCGGCGTGCGTTTACGTGTCGGTCATCAACACTCACAGTTTTGGCTGATTCTGGCCCGTTTCGTGGACTATTACTCACTTTTTTGGGGCCCCGGAGTGATTTCCACGATTAACGAACCCCTGGGTGCGCTTACGGGTTGGTTATCAACACTCGCGGTTTTTGTCGATTCTGACCCGTTTCGTGGACTGTTACTCACCGTTTTGGGGCCCCAAAGCGATTTCCATGGTTGTGGAACCCCAAGGTGCGCTTAAGTGTAGGTCATCAACAATCACAATTTGGGCCGATTCTTGCCCGTTTCTTGGACTATTACTTAGTTATGGGGGTCCCGAAATGACCCCGGGTTGTGTTTACGTGTCGGTCAGCAACACTCACAATTTTGGCCAATTCTAAC
>NW_025277422.1:0-1268 GCF_018294505.1 Triticum aestivum
GGGCCAGAACCGACCCAAACTACGAGTGTTGACGACCAACACATATCACACCTTGGGATTCGACAACCATGGAAAGCGTTTTGGGACCCCAAAACGTTGAGTAATAGTCCATGAAAGAGCCCAGAATCGGACAAACCTAGGATTAGTGATGACCGACACGTAAACGCACCCATGGGTTCGTTAATTGTGAAAATCACTCCGGGACCCCTAAAGAGTGAGTAATAGTCCACGAAACACGCCAGAATCGGGCAAAACTGCGAGTGTTGACGACCGACACGTAATCGCACCTTGGGGTTGAACGACTGTGGAAATCGCTTCGGGACCCCAAAACGGTGAGTAATAGTCCACGAAACGGGTCAGAATTGGCCAAAACTGCGAGTGTTGACGATGGACACGTAAATGCACTCCAAACAGCCAAAACTACAAGTCTTGACGACCAACACATAGCACACCATGGGGATCGACAACCATGGAAATCAACTTGGGACCCCAAAACGGTGAGTAATAGTCCACGAAAGAGCCCAGAATCGGACAAACCAAGGATTATTGATGACCGACACGTAAATGCACTCGGGGGTTAGTTAATCGTGGAAATCACTCCAGGACCCCAAAATAGTGAGTAATAGTCCATGAAACGCGTCAGAATCGGCCAAAACTGCGAGTGTTGACGACCGTAAAGTAATCGCACCTTGGGGTTCAACAACTGTGGAAATCGCTTCGGGACCCCAAAACGGTGAGTAATAGTCCACGAAACGAGTCAGAATTGGCCAAAACTATGAGTGTTGACGACGGACACGTAAATACACTCCTGGGATCGTCAATCGTGGAAATCGCTCTGGGACCCAAAACAGTGAGTAATAGTGTACGAAACGGGCCAGAATTGGCCGTAATTGAGAGTGTTGATGACCACATGTAAACGCACCCCGAGGTTCGACAATCGTGGAAATCACTTCGGGACCCCAAAACTAAGTATAGTCCAAGAAACGGGCCAGAACCGACCGAAACTACGAGTGTTGACGACCAACACATATCACACCTTGGGATTCGACAACCATGGAAAGCGTTTTGGGACCCCAAAACGTTGAGTAATAGTCCATGAAAGAGCCCAGAATCGGACAAACCTAGGATTAGTGATGACCGACACGTAAACGCACCCATGGGTTCGTTAATTGTGAAAATCACTCCGGGACCCCTAAAGAGTGAGTAATAGTCCACGAAACACGCCAGAATCGGGCAAAACTGCGAGTGTTGACGACCGACACGTAATC
>NW_025277423.1:0-1268 GCF_018294505.1 Triticum aestivum
TATATGAATCGGTGGTGGTATATGGATACGGATTCGGAGCGGTGGCGGATAAGCGGTGGTGGTAGATGGCAGGGGCGATGATGATGGTGCGGCGGCGGCGTGACAACTTATGACCAGAACTCGAAACTCTAAAAGACTAGACTCTAAGACCAGCAACTAGACACGACGATGCAACCGCAAATTCAACAAAGCAAAACCCTAAAAAGATTATGCAAAGGCTCAGATTGGTTCGGATATGATGAACTAACCCTAATTTTTTTTTGTGGCTTTTTCGTGGACTGTAGGTATGAAGAACAGACTCGATCTAAACTACGAAAAACTGTAAAATCTCACCGAGCAACCTGGAAATCTGATACCACTTGATAGAGGCGGAGGTGTCCCGTCTTTCGATGAGATGATGGATATCGCTTTGGTGGAAGTCGACTTTGACGATCCGACTACGAACGTGCGAGGACGTCGCGCCTTAGCAATCGCTAAACCAACTCCAAGAGGTTATTGACCACGCCGGAGCACGATCAACCTGACCACGAGGGTCTGTTTCCTGCGAGCAAACGAAGAACAAGCAAGAAACTAAGACTGCAATCTGGATATTGCGAATATAAGATGAAAGCTTTATTGATCAAGGTGGGGTTCTGTGACGCCTTTGTCTGGTCGTTGAACACAAACGAAGTACGCGAAGTTGTAGCTATGGCGAACTTTTAATCTAAACAAAACCCAAAGTCTAAACGATGCCCTAAGGGCTGTATATATGGAGGAAGAGGGGGGGATTTCGTGGCCCTTGGTGGAGGGGTCCGAAATCAACCCTATCTCTTGTTTCCCCATACATACGGACTCTAAAAATAGCCTATACTTATGTATTTCGAAATTACATGGGCCTGGCCCAATAATAAGGTGACGCAGCACCTAAAATAGCCTCGGGACGAAATTTATGAAGTGGCATCTTGTATATTTCGTCCAAGGCTTCATGCACCCATTATGGTGGCTTCAAAGTCCTGAAATCATCACTTGTAACTCCGTTCTTGTTCCCCTTGCGCATGCCATCATCTCCATGCTTGTTCTTGCTCCAATGTTCATCCTTCTCCAAGCTAGGCCCTTCATTTCTAAGCAAAACAAATGTATCCAATTTAGGCAGCATCATATTCTCATGAACATTAGAATCATTACCAAGAAATGAAAGTACCTGGTAATTTAGTTGGCGTGCACGAGCTCTAGTAATTGGTCCAGTATGTATAGCAGCAGGGGCTGTGGGTGTAACAATTGTATTGATG
>NW_025277424.1:0-1268 GCF_018294505.1 Triticum aestivum
GTTATCAATGACATCCAATGTCCATAGTCAGGAAACCATGACTATCTGTTGATCAACGAGCTAGTCAACTAGAGGCTTACTAGGGACACGTTGTGGTCTATGTATTCACACATGTATTACGATTTCCGGATAACACAATTATAGCATGAACAATAGACAATTATCATGAACAAGGAAATATAATAATAACCATTTATTATTGCCTCTAGGGCATATTTCCAACAGTCTCCCACTTGCACTAGAGTCAATAATCTAGTTACATTGTGATGAATCGAACACCCATAGAGTTCTGGTGTTGATCATGTTTTGCTCTAGGGAGAGATTTAGTCAACGGATCTGCCACATTCAGGTCCGTATGTACTTTACAAATATCTATGTCTCCATTTTGAACACTTTCATGAATGGAGTTGAAGCGACGCTTGATATGCCTGGTCTTCCTGTGAAACCTGGGCTCCTTGGCAAGGGCAATAGCTCCAGTGTTGTCACAGAAGAGAGTCATCGGGCCCGACGCATTGGGAATCACCCCTAGGTCGGTAATGAACTCCTTCACCCAGATTGCTTCTTGCGCTGCCTCTGAGGCTGCCATGTACTCCGCTTCACATGTAGATCCCGCCACGACGCTTTGCTTGCAACTGCACCAGCTTACTGCCCCTCCATTCAAAATATACATGTATCCGGTTTGTGACTTCGAGTCATCCAGATCTGTGTCGAAGCTAGCGTCGACGTAACCCTTTACGACGAGCTCTTCGTCACCTCCATAAACAAGAAACATATCCTTAGTCCTCTTCAGGTACTTCAGGATATTCTTGACCGTTGTCCAGTGTTCCATGCCGGGATTACTTTGGTACCTTCCTACCAAACTTACGGCAAGGTTTACATCAGGTCTGGTACACAGCATGGCATACATAATAGACCCTATGGCCGAGGCATATGGGATGACACTCATCTTTTCTCTATCTTCTGCCGTGGTCGGGCATTGAGCCGTGCTCAATTGCACACCTTGCAATACAGGCAAGAACCCCTTCTTGGACTGATCCATATTGAACTTCTTCAATATCTTGTCAAGGTACGTACTCTGTGAAAGACCAATGAGGCGTCTTGATCTATCTCTATAGATCTTGATGCCTAATATATAAGCAGCTTCTCCAAGGTCCTTCATTGAAAAACACTTATTCAAATAGGCCTTTATACTTTCCAAGAATTCTATATCATTTCCCATCAATAGTATGTCATCCACATATAATAAGAGAAATGCTACAGAGCTCCCA
>NW_025277425.1:0-1268 GCF_018294505.1 Triticum aestivum
TGAAACTTATCATGAAGCTCCTTGTTCGATAAATTCTCCCAGTCAATCTCGTCGGCTTGTGATCCTGGCATGGTTAGCAGCAATAGAAACACACAAGAATATGATCCTACAGACTACTAAGAAGTGGTGGTGGTGTATCACAAATCCGTCAAGCAAATCTCAAATTCTTACCAGTTCTTACCCAGCAGCAGGCGGTGATCGGCAACCGTTGTAGTCAAAAACTCTCAAAGCTTGGATAGAGCGATTACCAGGGAGAGTCAAACACACGACGTAGATGTATGTGGAGCTGGGAAGGCTTATAGTATGGTAGCAAAAAGGGTCAGCAATAATCAATTCAGAGATGCAAAGTTGAATAAACGCTCAACGACGGTACTGTGCTGGTCCTAGGCTAGACTGTGCTAGAGACGCGAGCCTAGAACACCAACAAAATCACGGCGCGGCACGTAAACAAGGGTAAAGCACACTCTGACTTTTTTTTTCGCTCTTCTTTTTTTTTTGCGCTGCTTTTTTTTTTGCGCTTTTTTTTTGCGCTGTTTTTTTTTGCGAAAAATCACTATAATGGCGAGTGTCTCAAAACTCTTCTTAGCTCAAACTGACAGGATGGGCACGAAATTTTTTCGACCAATTTTTTTTTTTTGACTGCCCGGACCCAAAAACTGGAAACGGGTCAAAAAAAACTTCCTATAATGGCACCTGTCTCAAAACACTCAGAAACACCTAAAAATAGGATAGCCAGAATTTTTTTCGAAAAATGCGTTTTCGAAAAATTTTGGGCCTAAACGGAGCGTGGCTACCCGACTCTTTTTTTTTTCTGAAACCTACTCCGGCAAGGAAACACGAATCGGAATCTAGATGGATCTCGAAAACAAACCTAATATGACAAGAACTCGGATTGGTGGTGGATATATGGTGGTAGATGGCAGAGGTGGTGGTATATGACAGCTGTGGTGGTATATGGATACGGATTCGAAGCGGTGGCGGATAAACGGTGGTGGTAGATGGCAGGGGCGATGATGATGGTGCGGCGGCGGCGTGACAACTTATGACCAGAACTCGAAACTCTAAAAGACTAGACTCTAAGACCAGCAACTAGACACGACGATGCAACCGCAAATTCAACAAAGCAAAACCCTAAAAAGATTATGCAAAGGCTCAGATTGGTTCGGATATGATGAACTAAACCTAATTTTTTTTGTGGCTTTTTCGTGGACTGTAGGTATGAAGAACAGACTCGATCTAAACTACGAAAAACTGTAAAATCTCACCGA
>NW_025277426.1:0-1268 GCF_018294505.1 Triticum aestivum
AATTGCAGTGGCCCCACGCGTCGGCGTTGACCTCGCTGACGTGGCCTTTGACCGGCCCCACATGTCTGTGACTCCAGCCAGCACTGTGTCACTGACGTGTGGCCCCCACACGTCAGGTTTGACCCAAGCCAGCCCAGTTGACTGCTGACGTCACAGTGACGTGGTGCTGACGCCATAATTCATTTTCTGGAATTATTCTAATTCTAAATATTCAGGAAATTTCAGAAAATGCCCAAAACTTCTAAAAATCATAGAAAATTAACCGTAACTCCAAATTAAATAATTTATATATGAAAAATTATCAGAAAAATTCAAGGAATCCATCTGTACCATTTTCATGCATGTTAGAACAACTTATAGCTGCTGTTTAGCACAAATCAATTAAAGGGCATTTAAATAATCACATATGGAGTTTGAATTTGAATCTTGTATTCAAACCAACTTCATTTAATCTGTTGCTAGTTGCATTAGCCCAAAACACATTCATATTGCCATGTCATAGCATGCATCATATTGTGCATTGCATTGATTGTGTTCCCTTCTGTGTTGCCGTTATTTGTTCCCTCTCGATAGACGTGATACCGATGATGTGATCGTTGACACTGATGAAGACCCAATGTTATCTTCAGAAGTGCCAGGCAAGCAAACCCCCCTTGTTCATTCCGATACAATCCTACTCTCTCGCTCCTGCTCTCTTTTACTGCATTAGGACAACACCGATTCATCTGTTACTTGCTACGGTAGCTGAACCCCTTTATCCTTTGCATGACCTGTCATTCCACAATAAATAGATGAAACCCACTAGTATGAGTAGGAGTTGTTTGAGCCCTGTTGTGCCTACTCATTCATGCTTGTTTGTCATGCCTGCTACTGCTTAGAGTTGAGTCAGGTCTGATTCATCGGGGATGAATCAGAGGCGTGTGAACATGTCCTACTGTGTGTGAGCTAAGTGTGTGAACACGATTTGGTAAAGGTAGCGGTGAGAGGCCATGTAGGAGTACATGGTGGGTTGTCTCATTGTAGCCGTCCTCAGGAACTGAGTTCTGTGTTTGTGATCCATGATTCAGCTACTACCATACATTGGGCCCTGAAATATGACCCCGCTCGACTTCTTATTCACCCTTGTCCTCTGTCCAGGAGTTGCAAGTAGTTTCTGGTGTTTGTAGTATGCTGGAGGCCGTGGACAGCGCTGACCGTAGGGGTGGGCTGTGATGCGGTAGGCACGTGGCCGGGTGTACCGGATGCCCGTTTGGTATCTCGGGAACCCT
>NW_025277427.1:0-1268 GCF_018294505.1 Triticum aestivum
CGAGTGCGGTAAGTCATAGCTGGGTGCTCACGATTCACGGGTCCAGCGTCGGCGTTGTGGCGCGGCAAGCGTGCACTGGTGCGGTTGAGAGGGAGGGGTGGAAACCGCGTTAAACTCGTCTCCGTAGTTGAGAGGGAGCGGCCAAAGCAATGTACAATCGTCTTTGTAGTGGAGCTGGGAGGGGCAAGGATAAGGGACGAAGACCGGGGTAACATGTCGGATGCGATCATACCAGCACTAAAGCACCGGATCCCATCACATTCCGAAGTTAAGCGCGCTTGGGCGAGAGTAGTACTAGGATGGGTGACCTCTTGGGAAGTCCTCGTGTTGCATTCCCTTTTTAATTTTTTTTGCGCCGCTTGCAAAACAAAACGCACGTGTAAGTAATATATTTACCGTGTTTTATTATTTTGCACGAGTGCGGTAAGTCATAGCTGGGTGCTCACGATTCACGGGTCCAGCGTCGGCGTTGTGGCGCGGCAAGCATGCACTGGTGCGGTTGAGAGGGAGGGGTGGAAACCGCGTTAAACTCGTCTCCGTAGTTGAGAGGGAGCGGCCAAAGCAATGTACAATCGTCTTTGTAGTGGAGCTGGGAGGGGCAAGGATAAGGGACGAAGACCGGGGTAACATGTCGGATGCGATCATACCAGCATTAAAGCACCAGATCCCATCAGAACTCCGAAGTTAAGCGTGCTTGGGCGAGAGTAGTACTAGGATGGGTGACCTCCTGGGAAGTCCTCGTGTTGCATTCCCTTTTTAATTTTTTTTGCGCCGCTTGCAAAACAAAACGCACGTGTAAGTAATATATTTACCGTGTTTTATTGTTTTGCACGAGTGCGGTAAGTCATAGCTGGGTGCTCACGATTCACGGGTCCAGCGTCGGCGTTGTGGCGCGGCAAGCGTGCACTGGTGCGGTTGAGAGGGAGGGGTGGAAACCGCGTTAAACTCGTCTCCGTAGTTGAGAGGGAGCGGCCAAAGCAATGTACAATCGTCTTTGTAGTGGAGCTGGGAGGGGCAAGGATAAGTGACGAAGACCGGGGTAATATGTCGGATGCGATCATACCAGCACTAAAGCACCGTATCCCATCAAAACTCCAAAGTTAAGCGTGCTTGGGCGAGAGTAGTACTAGGATGGGTGACCTCCTGGGAAGTCCTCGTGTTGCATTCCCGTTTTAATTTTTTTCGCGCCGCTTGCAAAACAAAACGCAAGTGTAAGTAATATATTTACCGTGTTTTATTATTTTGCACGAGTGCGGTAAGTCATAGCT
>NW_025277428.1:0-1268 GCF_018294505.1 Triticum aestivum
TTTTTTTTTTCGACTGCCCGGACCCAAAAACTGGAAATGGGTCAAAAAAAACTTCCTATAATGGCACCTGTCTCAAAACACTCAGAAACACCTAAAAATAGGATAGCCAGAAATTTTTTCGAAAAATGCGTTTTCGAAAAATTTTGGGCCTAAACGGAGCGTGGCTACCCGACTCTTTTTTTTTTCCGAAACCTACTCCGGCAAGGAAACACGAATCGGAATCTAGATGGATCCCGAAAACAAACCTAATAAGCAAGGAACTCGGATTGGTGGTGGATATATGGTGGTGGTATATGGCAGCGGTGGTGGTAGCGGTGGTAGTATATGGATATGGATCGGTGGTGGTATATGGGCACGGATTGGTGGTGGTATATGGATACGAATTCAGAGCGGTGGTGGTAGATGGCAGGGCCGATGATGATGGTGCGGCGGCGGCGTGACAACTTATGACCAGAACTCGAAACTCTAAAAGACTAGACTCTAAGACCAGCAACTAGACCGACGATGCAACCGCAAATTCAACAAAGCAAAACCCTAAAAAGATTATGCAAAGGCTCAGATTGGTTCGGATATGATGAACTAACCCTAATTTTTTTTGTGTGGCTTTTTCGTGGACTGTAGGTATGAAGAACAGACTCGATCTAAACTACGAAAAACTGTAAAATCTCACCGAGCAACCTGGAAATCTGATACCACTTGATAGAGGCAAAGGTGTCCCGTCTTTCGATGAGATGGTGGATTTCGCTTTGGTGGAAGTCGACTTTGACGATCTGACTACGAACGTGCGAGGACGTCGCGCCTTAGCAATCGCTAAACCTACTCTGAGAGGTTATTGACCACGCCGGAGCACGATCAACCTGACCACGAGGGTCTGTTTCCTGCGAGCAAACGAAGAACAAGCAAGAAACTAAGATTGCAATCTGGATATTGCGAATATAAGATGAAAGCTTTATTGATCAAGGTGGGGTTCTGTGACGCCTTTGTCTGGTCGTTGAACACAAACGAAGTACGCGAAGTTGCAGCTATGGCGAACTTGTAATCTAAACAAAACCCAAAGTCTAAACGATGCCCTAAGGGCTGTATATATGGAGGAAGAGGGGGGAATTTCGTGGCCCTTGGTGGAGGGGTCCGAAATCAACCCTATCTCTTGTTTCCCCACACATACGGACTCTAAAAATAGCCTATACTTATGTATTTCGAAATTACATGGGCCTGGCCCAATAATAAGGTGACGCAGCACCTAAAATAGCCTCGGGACGAAATTTATG
>NW_025277429.1:0-1268 GCF_018294505.1 Triticum aestivum
GTCTGGCCCGGATGTTGCTCCAAAGTGTTCCTATGGGCGGACCTAACACAACCGGGTGGGGAGGTCCACTGGTCAAAGCCCGTCCGTGCAAAGTCAAAGGGCTAGATCCCGTGGTCAAACGCTACAGGGTTAGGCGGGACGGGGGCACAGGGAGGTAGCAATGCCACCGGAGCGTCACATCGGGCCCTCATACATGCGGGGTGGTGTGGTGGCATGTCCGAAGAGGCGGGACGCGTCTCCGGGGCGTGGTCCCCCCTCACGGACGGCGATGACACGGTAGTAGACGTTCTGCGGTAACGATGCGGCGTCAATATTACTAAATACTCGGAGCGCGATAAAGTCATGAGTTTTTTGCACAACATGGGCACATGTGCTATAGGAACGATGGCATTTTTTTCAGAATGTTTGGTGATGGAGAAGTATCCGAAAAATTCCCTCTACGCGGATTGCCCTTCGCGCGTCTACGGCTGTGGCCGCCGGCCTCCGGGGGCTAGCATGCCGCCAAATCCTGCGTAGGCGGCCTCTCACAAGTCTGGAAGTGTTGTGGCGGTTGCAAACGCCCGGCACGCGTGTCCGGGGTGTGCCCCTCCTCACGGACGGCGCCGCCGCCGGCACCTGGAGGGGGGAAACGGACGCGTCGGGTCTACACAAAGGGGATCTTGCTGTGGGTCTGGCCCAGATGTTGCTCCAAAGTGTTCCTATGGGCTGACCTAACACAACCGGGTGGGGAGGTCCACTGGTCAAAGCCCGTCCGTGCAAAGTCAAAGGGCTAGATCCCGTGGTCAAACGCTACAGGGTTAGGCGGGACGGGGGCACTGGGGGTAGCAATGCCACCGGAGCGTCACATCGGGCCCTCATATATGCGGGGTGGTGTGGTGGCATGTCCGAAGAGGCGGGACGCGTCTCCGGGGCGTGGCCCCCCCTCACGGATGGCGATGACACGGTAGTAGACGTTCTGCGGTAACGATGCGGCGTCAATATTACTAAATACTCGGAGCGCGATAAAATTATGAGTTTTTTGCACAACATGGGCACATGTGCTATAGGAACGATGGTATTTTTTTCAGAATGTTTGGTGATGGAGAAGTATCCGAAAAATTCCCTCTACGCGGATTGCCCTTCGCGCGTCTACGGCTGTGGCCGGCGGCCTCCGGGGGCTAGCATGCTGCCAAATCTTGCGTAGGCGGCCTCTCAAAAGTCTGGAAGTGTTCTGGCGGTTGCAAACGCCCGACACGCATGTCCGGGGTGTGCCCCCCCACACGGACGGC
>NW_025277430.1:0-1268 GCF_018294505.1 Triticum aestivum
AGGCGTGTGAACCTGTCCTACTGTGTGTGAGCTAAGTGTGTGAACACGATTTGGTAAAGGTAGCGGTGAGAGGCCATGTAGGAGTACATGGTGGGTTGTCTCATTGCAGCCGTCCTCAGGAACTGAGTTCTGTGTTTGTGATCCATGATTCAGCTACTACCACGCATTGGGCCCGAAACCAATGGACCCTCTCGGCTTCTTGATCACCCTTGTCCTCTGTCCAGGAGTTGCAAGTAGTTTCTGGTGTTTGTAGTATGCTGGAGGCCGTGGGCAGCGCTGACCGTAGGGGTGGGCTGTGATGCGGTAGGCACGTGGCACGGTGTACCGGGCGCCCATTTGGTGTCTCGGGAACCCTGTTCACATCGTTTGGGGCTGTGAGCGAAACTCCGGCCGGATCTCCTCATGGATGGAACCCGAATAGGCGATAAACCTGGACTAGAGACTTAGGTGATTAGGTAGGTCGTGGCCGACACACACGTTGGGCTTCCACTTGAAGGTTGCCGAGTACATGTCGTGTAAACGGCGGTAAGTGGTGAGAGCGTGTGTGAAGAAGTACCCCCTGCAGGGTTAACCTAATCTATTCGAATAGCCGTGTCCGCGGAAAAGGACTTCTGGGTTGCTTATATCAGTTCATAGACAAGTGAAAGTGGATACTCTAAAATACGCAAGATAAGCGTGAGTGCTATGGATGGCGTTCTCGTAGGGAGACGGGAGCGGATCCATAGTGGTGTATTGCTATGGTAAATATGTGGACTCGTGTGCGCCACCTCAAAATAGTTACATTGCAGTCGTAGTTTAGGATAGCCACCGAGTCAAAGCTGGCTTGCTGCAGTCAAACTCCACCATCCCCTTTGTTGATAATGAGGCATATGTAGATAGATCTGATGTAAGTCTTGCTGGGTACATTTGTACTCACGTTTGCCTATTTTATGTTTTTGCAGAGAGACTTCGGTCTCGCTAGTAGTTTCACGTGGACTTCGACGTTTAGCTTGATACCTCAGCTACGATCTTGTGCCCTCGGCAGGATCTGATAGATAGTCAGGCTTCTCAGCCTTTTTCATTTATAGTTGTCTGTACTCAGACATGATAGCTTCCGCTTGTGCTTTGACTTGTATGCTCTGAGTGTTGGGTCATGAGACCCATGTTTGTAATATCTCGCTCCTCGGAGCCTATTGATAATCTACTTGAGTCGTAGAGTCATTTTGTGATGCCATGTTGTATTGCACATATCGAGCATATTGTGTGTATGTTATTGAAATGCTTGGTAT
>NW_025277431.1:0-1268 GCF_018294505.1 Triticum aestivum
GAATGAAAATAATGCCTCTTTGCACACAAAAGCATAGCAAACAGATTTGCTGAAATCTAGCTCATCAATATCAGATTTGGTGGCAAATAAACATGCACTTTTCAATTTAATTTCAGAAGCAACACTAGATGGTTTATTATTAGGCTTCATTTGTTGCTCAAATTCTTTTGCCACAATCTGATTTTCACTCTTATTCGTCTCCTGTTTTGCTTTATTAGCTCTATTAATATCATCTTTCAAAATGGAATCAGGAGTCATAGGAAGCAAAGTAATATTTTTATCCTTATGAACAAGAGTATAGTGATTGTTTCTACCATGGTGTACAGAATTTTTATCAAATTGCCATGGTCTACCAAGTAATAAGGAACATGCTTGCATAGGTACCACATCATAATCAACATAATCAGCATATGTAGAGATACTAAAATGCACACGAACAGTACGTGTTACCTTAACCTTGCCGCTGTTGTTGAACCATTGGATGTAGTAATGATGTGGATGTGGTCTTGTGGTGAGAGAAAGCTTCTCCACCATCTCCATGCTAGCCAAGTTGTTGCAGCTCCCTCCGTCTATGATGACGCGCACAGAACGTTCCTTCACAACTCCCTTGGTATGGAACAAATTGTGCCTCTGATTTTGCTCAGCTTGTGTGATCTGCACACTCAAAACACGTTGAGCAACTAAACATTCATACCTGTCAGCGTCTTTAGGAGCCATGTATTGCGTCTCATGATCAGAATCATCTCCACCATGTTCTTCACGTGTAATAAGAGCCAAAGTCTCCTCATCATAGTCACTAGTAGACTCATATCCACCATCCGCGGTAGCAATCATCACACGCGGAGATTTGCATTCTCTCGCATAATGACCTCCTCCCTTACAACGACGACAAATAATATCACTTGTGTGCCCTGTTGATGCCATGGAAGAAGAAGAATGCTGTGCAGGCCCCGCAGGTGCGCTCTTGGCAGATAATGGTGGTTGTGCCTGTTTTCTTGTATCACGGCTGGAGGTGGCACCGGATGGAGGTGCTGGTGCAGTTGAAGTAGAAGATGCACGTGGTGTCCATGATGAAGGTCGGCCTGCAGAAAAGTTAGTTCGCCCCAATGCTTGTCGATCCTGCACTTCACGTTCAGCTTTACAAGCAAGATGGAATAAACGAGTGATATTAGTATACTCCTTATAGTCTAGAATGGTCTGAATCTCTCTATTTAATCCACCCAGAAAACGTGCAAGCATAGCTTCATTCTCCTCAACAATACCACATC
>NW_025277432.1:0-1267 GCF_018294505.1 Triticum aestivum
CATTTTCGAGAATCTATCCACGACAACAAAT
Source organism: Triticum aestivum (assembly GCF_018294505.1). NCBI lineage: Eukaryota > Viridiplantae > Streptophyta > Magnoliopsida > Poales > Poaceae > Triticum > Triticum aestivum. The sequence goes on from NW_025277432.1 coordinate 32, forward strand.
ATGCTATCCCTCCCCTTCTTTGTTCGAGGTAAACCTAAAACAAAGTCCATAGATATATCCTCCCAAGGAACACTAGGTACAGGCAAAGGCATATATAAACCATGAGGATTGAGTCGTGACTTAGCTTTTTGACATGTAGTGCATCGAGCAATAAAACGCTCAACATCCTGTCTCATCTTTGGCCAAAAGAAATGTGTAGCAAGTACGTCCTCCGTCTTCTTCACGCCAAAGTGTCCCATTAATCCTCCTCCATGCGCCTCCTGCAACAACAAAAGACGAACGGAGCTAGCTGGAATGCATAGCTTGTTAGCACGAAACACAAATCCATCGTTAACGACGAACTTGTTCCACATTCTTCCTTCTTTACAATTCTGCATTACATCTTTAAAATCAGCATCATGCACATATTGATCTTTGACGGTCTCCAAACCAAATATTTTGAAGTCAAGTTGTGAAAGCATAGTATAGCGGCGAGACAATGCATCAGCAATAACATTTTCTTTGCCCTTCTTGTGTTTAATGACATAAGGAAAAGTCTCAATGAATTCAACCCATTTAGCATGTCTACGATTCAGTTTAGCTTGACTTTTAATATGTTTCAAAGATTCATGATCAGAATGTATAACAAATTATTTGGGCCATAAATAATGTTGCCATGTTTCTAAAGTCCGAACAAGAGCATATAATTCTTTATCATAAGTAGAATAATTCAGACTAGGCCCACTCAATTTTTCAGAAAATTATGCAACAGGTTTGCCATCTTGTAATAACACACCGCCTAATCCAATTCCACTAGCATCACATTCAAGCTCAAAAGTCTTATTAAAATCAGGAAGTTGGAGTAAAGGAGCATGTGTCAACTTATCTTTCAATACTGAGAAGGCTTCTTCCTGTGCGGTACCCCAAAGAAAAGGCACATCTTTCTTTGTAAGCTCATTGAGAGGTGCAGCAATGGTGCTGAAATCTCTCACAAAACGCCTATAGAATCCAGCGAGGCCAAGAAAACTCCTCACTTGTGTGACCGTTTTGGGTTGCGGCCAACTCTCAATAGCTTCAATCTTGGCTTTATCAACTTCAATTCCCTGTGGAGTAACAACATAGCCAAGAAAAGATACTCGGTCGGTGCAAAAGGTGCACTTCCCAAGGTTACCAAACAAACGTGCATCACGTAGAGCAATAAAAACAGCACGTAAATGTTCCAAATGTTCTTCCAAAGATCTGCTATAAATCAATATG
>NW_025277433.1:0-1267 GCF_018294505.1 Triticum aestivum
AACTGTGAGTGTTGATGACAGACACATAAATGCACCCCGGGGTTCATCAATCGTGGAAATCCCTCTGGGTCTCCAAAACATTGAGTAATAGTGCACGAAACGGACACGATTCGGCCAAATATGTGAGTGTTGATGACCGACACGTAAACGCACCCTGGGGTTCGTCAATCATGGAAATGACTCTGAGACCCCAAAATAGAGTAGTAGTCCAAGAACGGGCCAGAATCGGCCCAAACTGTGATTGTTGATGACCGACACGTAAGCGCACCTTGGAGTTCGACAACCATGGAAATCGCTTCGGGACCCCAAAACGGTGAGTAATAGTCCATGAAACAGGCCAGAATCAACCAAAACTGTGAGTGTTGATGACCAACACGTAAGCACACCTTGGAGTTCAACAACTATGGAAATCGCTTCGGGACCCCAAAACCGTGAGTAATAGTCCACGAAACATGTCAGAATTGGCCAAAACTCTCAGTCTTGACGACGGACACATAAACGAACCCCGGGGTTCATCGATCGTGGAAATTGCTCTAGGTCCCCAAAACGCTGAGTGATAGTGCACAAAACGGACTAGAATCGGCCGAATATGTGAGTGTTGATCACCGACACGTAAACGCACCAAGGGTTCGTCAATCATCGAAATGACTCCAAGACCCCAAAATAGAGTAGTAGTCCAAGAAACGGGCCAGAATCGGCCCAAACTGTGATTGTTTATGACCGACATGTAAGCGCACCTTGGAATTCGACAACCATGGAAATCGCTTTGGGACCCCAAAATGGTGAGTAATAGTCCATGAAACGGGCCAGAATCGGCCAAAACTGCGAGTGTTGATGACCAACACGTAAGCACACCTTGGAATTCAACAACTATGGAAATCCCTTCGGGACCCCAAATCCGTTAGTAATAGTCCACGAAACATGTCAGAATTGGCCAAAACTGTGAGTGTTGATGACAGACACATAAATGCACCCCGGGGTTCATCAATCGTGGAAATCCCTCTGGGTCTCCAAAACATTGAGTAATAGTGCACGAAACGGACACGATTCGGCCAAATATGTGTGTGTTGATGACCGACACGTAAACGCACCCTGGGGTTCGTCAATCATGGAAATGACTCTGAGACCCCAAAATAGAGTAGTAGTCCAAGAAACGGGCCAGAATCGGCCCAAACTGTGATTGTTGATGACCGACACGTAAGCGCACCTTGGAGTTCGACAACCATGGAAATCGCTTCGGGACCCCAAAACGGTGAGTAATAGTCCA
>NW_025277434.1:0-1267 GCF_018294505.1 Triticum aestivum
AGCCAAAATGGCGAGTGTTGATGAACGACACGTAAGCACACCTTGGGCTTCGGCAACCATAAAAATCGCTCTGGGACCCCAAATTGGTGAGTAGTAGTCCACGAAACGGGACAGAATCGGCCAAAACAGCGAGTGTTAATGACCTGCACGTAAGCGCACCTCGGGGTTCAGTAACCATGGAAATTGCTCCTTACCCCAAAATGGTGAGTAATAGTACTTGAAATGGGTCAGAATCGTCAAAGAGGTGAGTGTTGATGAACGATACGTAAGCGCACCTTGGGGTTCAGCAACCATAAAAGTCGCTCTGGGATCCCAAAACAGTGAGTAATAGTCCACGAAATGGGCCCGAATCGGCCAAAATGGTGAGTGTTAATGTCATGCACGTAAGCGCACCATGGGGTCCATAAACCAAGAAAATCGCTTCGGGACCCCAAAACGGTCAGTAATACTCCATGAAACGTCGGCCAAACCTATGAGTGTTGATGACCGATAGGTAAATGCACCCCGAGGTTCATCAATCGTGGAAATCGCTCCAAGACCTCAAAATGGTGAGTAATAGTCCACGAAATGCGCCAAAATCGGCCAAAACTGCAAGTGTTGATGACCTACACGTAAACGCACCTCAGGTATCATTAATCATGGAAATCGCTCCAGGACCTCAAAAAGGTGAGCAATAGCCCATGAGACGGGTCGAATCAGCCAAAACGGCGAGTGTCAATGACCTGCACGTAATAGGACCTTGTAGTTCAACAAGCAAGGAAATCACACAGGAACCCCAAAATGGTGAGTAATAGCCCATGAAACGGGCCAGAATCGGGCAAAACAGAGAGTGTTGATGAATGACACGTAAGCGCTTCATGGGGTTTAGCAACCATTAAAATCGCTTCGGGATCCCAAAATGGTGATTAATAGTCCACGAAACGGGCCAGAATCAGCGAAAATTGTGAGTGTTAATGACCTACACGTAAGCACACATTAGGGTTCAGTAACCATAAAATCACTCTGAAACCCCAAATCAATGAGTAATAGCCCATGAAACGGGCCAGAATCAGCCAAAATGGCGAGTGTTGATGAACGACACGTAAGCACACCTTGGGCTTCGGCAACCATAAAAATCGCTCTGGGACCCCAAATTGGTGAGTAGTAGTCCACGAAACGGGACAGAATCGGCCAAAACAGCGAGTGTTAATGACCTGCACGTAAGCGCACCTCGGGGTTCAGTAACCATGGAAATTGCTCCTTACCCCAAAATGGTGAGTAATAGTAC
>NW_025277435.1:0-1267 GCF_018294505.1 Triticum aestivum
ATGTTTGATTGTTTTGGAGAGAGCACGTGATGTAGTTGTAGTCAATGCAACGCCAAACTGGGGCTTTTGAAGGACGGGTTATATGCTTTAATATGGAGGAATCTTGGTGACATCGGGGAGTTGAAGGGAACGGGTGTAATGGCGGCGCTTTTGTGTTCTGGCCTGAGGAGACGTCCTAGTGAAACTTTAATAGAGAAGGAGATGAAGGATTGGGAAATGTAATCTGATACGCTTAAAACAATTATTAATGCACATGTAATGGGCCAAGTGGTTTACCGCTAGGCAAGAGGGTGCTGGATTCGTTCTGTACGTTGGTGTCACGCATTGCATGTTCAGAGTTGATGTCTTGCTTAATTAGGCATGCGGACAGAGAGGGGTTGTCGTTACACACATCTGGGAGAGATGACGTGGCTGGATGGCTGAGGTGGCATAGCTGCATGTCAAGATAAATATGTTAGTGGGGATGAATCTCTTAGGTAAAAAGGATTTGCATAGAGGTAACCTTGGTATGTTTCAATAACTTTTTATTCGAGACTAAAGTTACAGCTTTGTTTATACCTAAGTTATCAGGTCTACGATGTATGAGTTACCATGCTATTGACAAAAAAGTTACCGAAGGTATATTTCATCAACAACCCTCCCCCACCCCTCACCACCGTCATCACAGTTACCAGGACTGGGCACATAAGTTATCAGGGCTGCGATGTGCGAGTTATCATGTTATTCAAACAAAAAGTTACCAGGGGTATCTTTTATCAACCACCCTCCCCCCACCCGGTCACCAAATTTATGAAAGACGGGTACATTAGTTATCAGGTCTATGATGTGTGAGTTATCGTGATATTCACATAAAATTTATCAGGGGTATATTTCATCACCCCTCCCTCGCAAAAAGTACCAGGACCGAGGTGCATAAGTTATCGGGTCTCCGATTGTGTGAGTTACCATCCCTATTCACACGGAAATTACTGGGGGATACTTGATCACCACCCCTCCCCCCATGCCAAAGTTATGAGGACTGTGGTACATAAACTATCAGGTCTGTGATGTGTAAGTTATCAGGGTGTTCGTATGTAAGTTATCAGGTCTGTCACGCGTTAATGACCATGTTATTCACACGACATTATTGGGGGATGTTTCAACAAAAAAACCAGGTCAAAAAAATCACTGTGAGTGGCGGAATCATTGACCTGGCCACTAATTTTAATGTTCAAAATCATGTTAACCAAGAACAAGTAGCATGTAACTTGTTTCAAAAACAGCAAGT
>NW_025277436.1:0-1267 GCF_018294505.1 Triticum aestivum
AAAATGCGTCTTCATAGGATACCCAAAAGAAACTATTGGGTACACCTTCTACCTCAGATCCGAAGGCAAGATCTTTGTTGCCAAGAATGGGTCCTTTCTGGAGAAAGAGTTTCTCTCGAAAGAAGTAAGTGGGAGGAAAGTAGAGCTTGATGAAGTATTACCTCTTGAACCGGAAAATGGCGCAACTCAAGAAAATGTTCCTGAGGTGCCTGCACCGACTAGAGAGGAAGTTAATGATAATGATCAAGATACTTCTGATCAAGCCCCTACTGAAATTCGAAGGTCCACAAGGACACGTTCCGCACCAGAGTGGTACGGCAACCCTGTCTTGGAAATCATGTTGTTAGACAACGGTGAACCTTCGAACTATGAAGAAGCGATGGCGGGCCCGGATTCCGACAAATGGCTAGAAGCCATGAAATCCGAGATAGGATCCATGTATGAAAACGAAGTATGGACTTCGACTGACTTGCCCGTAGAACGGCGAGCCATAGAAAATAAATGGATCTTTAAGAGGAAGACAGACGCGGATGGTAATGTGACCATCTATAAAGCTCGACTTGTCGCTAAGGGTTATCGACAAGTTCAAGGGGTTGACTACGATGAGACTTTCTCACCGGTAGCGAAGCTGAAGTCCGTCCGAATCATGTTAGCAATTGCCGCATTCTATGATTATGAAATATGGCAAATGGACGTCAAAACGGCATTCCTTAATGGTTTCCTTAAGGAAGAATTGTATATGATGCAGCCGGAAGGTTTTGTCGATCCTAAGAATGCTGACAAAATGTGCAAGCTCCAACGCTCGATTTATGGGCTGGTGCAAGCATCTCGGAGTTGGAACATTCGCTTTGATGAGATGATCAAAGCGTTTGGGTTTACACAGACTTATGGAGAAGCCTGCGTTTACAAGAAAGTGAGTGGGAGCTCTGTAGCATTTCTCATATTATATGTAGATGACATACTTTTGATGGGAAATGATATAGAACTCTTGGACAGCATCAAGGCCTACTTGAATAAAAGTTTTTCAATGAAGGACCTTGGAGAAGCTGCTTATATATTAGGCATCAAAATCTATAGAGATAGATCGAGACGCCTCATAGGTCTTTCACAAAGCACATACCTTGATAAGATATTGAAGAAGTTCAATATGGATCAATCCAAGAAGGGGTTCTTGCCTGTGTTACAAGGTATGAAATTGAGCTCAGCTCAATGTCCGACCACGGCAGAAGATATAGAAGAGATGAGCGTCATCCCCTATGCCTCAGCC
>NW_025277437.1:0-1267 GCF_018294505.1 Triticum aestivum
AAAAAAAAAGGTTTAAAAATAATAATTAATAAAATTATTAATTAATTAATTAACTAAGATAATTAACTTAATTAATTAGGTTAATTATGTTTAATTAACCTAAATATCTAGTTAACCCAATTAACTAATGTTAATTAACTAACAGTCAATGACACGTGGGTCCCTCTGGACCCACCAGTCAGCTTTGACTCTGGTCAACCGACCAGTTGACCTGCTGACATCACCCTGATGTCATGCCTGCATCATCATTCACTGTTTTGGAAAATGTTAGAATTAAATAAATAATTAAAATTAGATAATGATTTAAATCTTTTTAAAATTAATATAAAATAAACCGTAGCTCGGATGAAAATACTTTGTACATGAAAGTTGCTCAGAACGGCGGGACGATTCCGGATACGCAGTCCGTTCGTCCGCCACACCCCTCTAACCTACCGAACCCGCAACTTTTCCCCCTCCGGCTCCTCTGCCCGAAAACACGAAACACCGGGAATACTTTCCCGGATGTTTTCCCCCCTTCACCGGTATCACCTACTACCGTGTTAGGGCACACCGAACACCGCGTATTGCCTTGTTATATTTTGTGATGCTTTGTTTGCTCTGTATTCATTATTTCTTCCCCCTCTTCTCTCCGGTAGACTATGAGACCGACGCTGATGCCACCGAGTACGACTACGTCACCGATGACCCCTCCTTGTCTGAGCAACCAGGCAAGCCCCCCCCTTGATCACCAGATATCGCCTAATCTCCTCTATACTGCTTGCATTAGAGTAGTGTAGCATGTTACTGCTTTCGTTAATCCTATTCTGATGCATAGCCTGACATTGTCGCTACATCTGTTGATACCTTACCTGCAATCCTAAATGCTTAGTATAGGATGCTAGTTTATCATCATTGGCCCTACATTCTTGTCAGTCTGCCATGCTATACTACTGGGCTGTGATCACTTCGGGAGGTGATCACGGGCATATACTATATACTTTACACTGTTACATTACCTGTGATACGGTTCGGAGTTGGGGGCTGGAAGGACAGGTGGCTCCATCCCGGTAGAGGTGGGCCTGGGTTCCCGACGGTCCCCGACGGTTACTTTGTGGCGGAGCGACAGGGCAGGTTGAGACCACCTAGGAGACAGGTGGGCCTGGCCCTGTTCGGCGTTCGCGGATACTTAACACGATTAACGAGATCTTGGTATTTGATCTGAGTCTGGCTACGAGCCTATACGCACTAACCATCTACGTGGGAGTAGTTATGGGTATCCCGACGT
>NW_025277438.1:0-1267 GCF_018294505.1 Triticum aestivum
GGCACACCATGCAAGCGAATAATTTCACAAAAGAACAAATCAGCAACATTAACAACATCATCGCTTTTATGACATGGTATAAAGTGTGCCATTTTCGAGAATCTATCCACGACAACAAATATGCTATCCCTCCCCTTCTTTGTTCGAGGTAAACCTAAAACAAAGTCCATAGATATATCCTCCCAAGGAACACTAGGTACAGGCAAAGGCATATATAAACCATGAGGATTGAGTCGTGACTTAGCTTTTTGACATGTAGTGCAGCGAGCAACAAAGCGCTCAACATCCCGTCTCATCTTTGGCCAAAAGAAATGTGTAGCAAGTACGTCCTCCGTCTTCTTCACACCAAAGTGTCCCATTAATCCTCCTCCATGCGCCTCCTGCAACAACAAAAGACGAACGGAGCTAGCTGGAATGCATAGCTTGTTAGCACGGAACACAAATCCATCATTAACGATGAACTTGTTCCATGTTCTTCCTTCTTTACAATTCTGCAATACATCTTTAAAATCAGCATCGTGCACATATTGATCTTTGATGGTCTCCAAACCAAATATTTTGAAGTCAAGTTGTGAAAGCATAGTATAGCGACGAGACAATGCATCAGCAATAACATTTTCTTTTCCCTTCTTGTGTTTAATGACATAAGGGAAAGTCTCAATGAATTCAACCCATTTAGCATGTCTACGATTCAGTTTAGCTTGACTTTTAATATGTTTCAAAGATTCATGATCAGAATGTATAACAAATTCTTTGGGCCATAAATAATGTTGCCATGTTTCTGAAGTCCGAACAAGAGCATATAATTCTTTATCATAAGTAGAATAATTCAGACTAGGCCCACTCAATTTTTCAGAGAAGTATGCAACAGGTTTGCCATCTTGTAATAACACACCTCCTAATCCAATTCCACTAGCATCACATTCAAGCTCAAAAGTCTTATTAAAATCAGGAAGTTGGAGTAAAGGAGCATGTGTCAACTTATCTTTCAATACCGTGAAGGCTTCTTCCTGTGCGGTACCCCAAAGAAAAGGCACATCTTTCTTTGTAAGCTCATTGAGAGGTGCAGCAATGGTGCTGAAATCTCTCACAAAACGCCTATAGAATCCAGCGAGGCCAAGAAAACTCCTCACTTGTGTGACCGTTTTGGGCTGCGGCCAACTCTCAATAGCTTCAATCTTGGCTTTATCAACTTCAATTCCCTGTGGAGTAACAACATAGCCAAGAAAAGATACTCGGTCGGTGCAAAAGGTGCACTTCCCAAGGT
>NW_025277439.1:0-1267 GCF_018294505.1 Triticum aestivum
GGGGAGAGTGAGAGAGAGCAGGGGGAGAGGCGTGGCGTCGTCCAGGGCATCGAGCGAGGAGGGGAGGGCAGGCAAGCAGGCGAGCAGGTGGCGTGGCGCGGTGGCGCGCGCGCGCGCCGGCCACACTCCCCTCCCTCTGTCGGGACGAAGACGACAGAGGAGGGAGGTGGGCTGGGCCGGCTGCTGGCTGGGCCAGCCAGCTGGCTGGGCCGCACAGTGGAGGAGCCCAGGTAAGCTCCTCCTGTTATATATTTTTCTGTTTTTTAATTTCTGACATTTGTTTTGATTTAAATAATATATTAAATCATTTATTTAACTTATGCCAATTTTTGCAGGAGCTATTTATATTATTCCAGAGCTCTTTTATAATTGGCATAATATTTGGGCATATATTAATATATATATTTAATATATTTCCAATGCAAATATTTATGCATTAATTCCAAATGCCCAAAATAAATGTCCATGAGCCACTAAAAATATTGGTTTGATTTTTATCTCTGTCCAATATTTTCAGAGAGCAACATGAGCATTTTCTTGGACCCTTTTGGAGAAATTTTTATTTGGGTCATTTTCAAAATGGTTCTGAGGGTTTCACAGATCCCCATTTCAAGTTTCTGATGAAAAAGTAAACATGATGCAACACTCTAATGCATGACTAGCTAGGGTGTGACAACTCACCCCCACTCAAAAGAATCTCGTCCCGAGATTTGGGTTCCTCCGGGAAGAAGGCGGGATACTCGAGTCGAAGACGATCCTCCCTTTCCCAGGTTGCTTCATCCTCAGAATGGTGCGACCATTGAACTTTGAGAAACTTGATATTATGACGTCGCGTGGTACGTTCGGCTTGATCGAGGATACGAATGGGGTACTCTCGATATGTAAGATCATCTTGAAGATCAAGCGTTTCGTGGTCCACTTCGCGGATAGGATCCGAGAAGCAACGCCTGAGTTGAGAAACGTGGAAGACATCGTGAACTCTGGAGAGGTGCGGAGGTAGTTCCAACTGGTAGGCAACTTCTCCTCGTTTGGCAAGAATGCGAAAAGGTCCAATGTAACGAGGAGCCAATTTGCCTTTGATACCGAAACGATGGGTTCCCTTCAGAGGGGTGACCCGAAGATAAGCTTTCTCGTCAACCTCGAAAGTCATAGCCTTATGTTTTCGGTCATATTGACTCTTTTGACGGGATTGGGCTGTTTTCAACTTTTCACGAACGATACGAACTTGTTCTTCTGCTTCCTGAATCATATCCGGGCCAAAGAATTG
>NW_025277440.1:0-1267 GCF_018294505.1 Triticum aestivum
GTAGCAGTGCGGCCCCAACCCCAGCCCCTGTAAAACGTCAAGACAGGTCCTTCACGTACACCATTACGCTCTGAAGATACCATGGGCATGGGGAGAGGGGGGCGACCATGATAGGCCCAGACTGCGGCTCAACCACACCAGGGGCTCTCAAGTGTGTCATTCTTTTTCTTTTTGGATGTAACTTTTCGAGTAGATGATTTTTCATATAAAAAACTTTTTCATCCGAGTTAGTATGCAAAAGTTATGCCTATTTTTACAAATTCTCAAGAGATTTTGCAAATAAAGTCGAAATTCACATTTGCAAATTTTCCCAACAACTAGACCACATATCACATGGGAAACTTATTTTCTTTTATTTTTTGACATTTCCATCATTTTCTTTTATTTTTTTTAAATTTGAAAAGGCGATCCACAGGGGGGGTAGAGTTTGAAAATGGGACCTTTAGTACCGGTTCGTGGCACGAACCGGGACTAAAGGTCTCAACCCCATTAGTCCCGGTTCGTGCCTCAAACCAGGACTAAAGGTCTACTCTTTAGTCCTGGTTTGAGGCACGAACCGGGACTAATGGGCATCGCACCCTTTAGTCCCGGTTTGAGGCACAAACCGGGACTAAAGGGCACAGGTGAACCGGGACTAATGCCTTAGCCGCACGAACCGGGATAAATGCTCACATTAGTCCCGGTTCTGGATTGAACCGGGACTAATGGGCTAAACTGGCCTGGACGAAAGCCCTGTTTTCTACTAGTGAAAATGCACATGCCATATGGCATGCTTCCTAGTAGAGTGGTTTGTGTGCTTGCGTCTAATGCGTGACGCCAGATCAAGCGTTCCAATGTGTGGCTGCAAAGGAGCCTTCTCGCCTTTGTTTTACCTGTATTTCATTAATATGTGTTCATACAATTTCCTCACTAATAACCGGGTCTAAGAGTTGAAACAATTTTGTTACCTACACCTACCTCATAAGGGCAATCTTAATTTCCTTGAATTATTCCACACATACTTAATTTATTCTAGTCACATATGCCAGATACATGGCACCCCCGAACTACTCTGGGTCCATCCAATTTGGACCAAATACTCGACCGCTTGTGCCAGATACATGGCACCCCCGAAAAGCCAGCCAACCACACCAACAGGAACTGTTGGGTATTCAAACAGGCAGGCAAGTTAATTGCCGAAAACAATGACAAGGGGATGCATAGCGATGACGAGGAAGAGACCCGACCGCTGAACAATAGAGGACAGAAGGGTTTCCCACCACAGGTG
>NW_025277441.1:0-1267 GCF_018294505.1 Triticum aestivum
GACTGTTGGAAATATGCCCTAGAGGCAATAATAAAAGTATTATTATATTTCAATGTTCATGATAAATGTCTTTTATTCATGCTATAACTGTATTATCCGGAAATCGTAATACACGTGTGAATACTTAGACCACAATATGTCCCTGGTGAGCCTCTAGTTGACTAGCTCGTTGTGATCAACAGATAGTCATGGTTTCCTGACTATGGACATTGGATGTCGTTGATAACGGGATCACATCATTAGGAGAATGATGTGATGGACAAGACCCAATCCTAAGCATAGCATAAAAGATCGTGTAGTTCGTTTTGCTAGAGCTTTGTCAGTGTCAAGTATCTCTTCCTTCGACCATGAGATCGTGTAACTCCCGGATACCGTAAGAGTGCTTTGGGTGTATCAAACGTCACAACGTAACTGGGTGACTATAAAGGTGCATTACAGGCATCTCCGAAAGTAGCTGTTGGGTTGACACGGATCGAGACTGGGATTTGTCACTCCGTATGACAGAGAGGTATCTCTGGGCCCACTCGGTAATGCATCATCATAATGAGCTCAATGTGACCAAGGTGTTGGACACGGGATCATGCATTACGGTACGAGTAAAGTGACTTGCCGGTAACGAGACTGAACAAGGTATTGGGATACCGACGATCGAGTCTCGGGCAAGTAACGTACCGATTGACAAAGGGAATTGCATACAGGGTTTGATCGAATCCTCGACATTGTGGTTCATCCGATGACAACATCGAGGAGCATGTGGGAGCCATCATGGGTATCCAGATCCCGCTGTTGGTTATTGACCTGAGAGCGTCTAGGTCATGTCTGCATGTCTCCCGAACCCATAGGGTCTACACACTTAAGGTTCGGTGACGCTAGGGTTATTAGGAAGACTAGTATGTGACTACCGAATATTGTTCGGAGTCCCGGATGGGATCCTGGACGTCACGAGGAGATCCGGAAGGGTCCGGAGGTAAAGATTTATATATGGGAAGTTGTCAAACGGACACCGGGAAGTTTCGGGGTCATACCGGTATTGTACCGGGGCCACCGGAAGGGTTCCGGGGGTCCACCGGGAGGGGCCACCCCTCCCGGGGGGCCACATGGGCTGCGTGGGGCAGGGAGCCAGCCCCTGGTGGGCTGGCCGCACCCCCTCCCTTGGGCCCATGCGCCTAGGGTTGAGGGGGGAACCCTAGAGGGGGCGCCCCCCTTGGCTTGGGGGGCAAGCCACCCTCTCCCCTCTCCCCTAGGCCGCCGCACCCCCCCCCCCCTA
>NW_025277442.1:0-1267 GCF_018294505.1 Triticum aestivum
AGACCCCGACCCCGACCCCGACACGGCACCCCGACCCCGACACGGCACCCCGAGACCGACACGACACCCCGGCCCCCGACACCTCCCGAAAAGGTGTTCTTTGGCCTTCCAGAAGCCGACGGGGTCATATATTTGTGAATTATTAGTTAGGTCATATATCTTTCGATTTTGTTATGAAAAACATCATATATAATTGTGTTGATCGGGTAGTTTTAAATGTGCAGTTGTTTCAACGCTGCGAGGTTTGGTGTTCGACGACCTCGCCGTGCGTTTGACGAGCTCTGCCCCTTCGTTCGTGGGTGAGCACAAATGACATGTCCTCCTCCCCCATTAATTATTTGATCTATTCCGATGAAACTTAATAGCTAGATATATATGTGTCTTGAATCATCAGTATGCGTAACCAATATGTGTCTCCTGTTCGAAAGCGTCATAGTTATAAATATGCATGCATTTGCATATTTATAACCTTGATTCTTTCGAATTGTCCAACGCTATCCATGGACAGCCCGAGTATGTTTAGATTGGGTTCGTTTTCCCATATGCTTTGCTCCGGATCCGACGCATAAATTTCGTCAGTGCCTCCCCTGTTGTTCTCCGGGTACACATCCTCCCTGTTTATTGCAGAGACGTGTATCAGGAGAACAGCGGGGAGGTGCTGCCGAAATTTTGCGTAGGATCCGGGGCATAGCATGGGAAAATGAACCCAATCTAAACATACTCGGGTGGGATTAGGACCTATCATTACCTATTAGAGTGTAGGTTGCATGGACGTAATAAAATTGACAAAGTAGATCAACTGATGAATACATACATGCCGAATTATATATATATATATATATATATATATATTTGTTGTGTGTCTAGTAGCTCTGAAAGTCAAGATGAGTGATCGTGCGTGGATGTACACCGGTCACACTGGTCAGAACAAATGGAGCACTGAATGGTTCACAAAAACCAAGGGGTTTGTGCGAGCCGCATTTGCAAATGGCCAGAGGAAAACCTGGTGCCCCTGTTTACGGTGCGGCAATTGGGAAAAGAGGACAGAGGCTGAAATGGGCAAACACCTGCAGAAGAGTGGTTTTACGCCCGATTATACGGTGTGGACATTTCATGGTGAGTCTGCCCAATGTGACCGAGCTGAGGTGGATCGTCGTCGCACCGACGAGCATGGTACCGGGATGGAAAACATGGTGCAAGACTTTGATGATGCTCGGGATTCGGACGAGGAGATGGAGGAATCTGCAAAGGCCTTCAATGAAATGTT
>NW_025277443.1:0-1267 GCF_018294505.1 Triticum aestivum
AAGAGCGAGCAAACTAGCATAGCAAAGATAGTAGTGATTTCGAGGGTATGATCATCTTGCCTGCACAATTGTCAGAGTTGACTGGATCCTCACAAGCAAACTCAACGGGCTCCTCGGTAGCGAACTCGTCTCCCGGCTCTACCCAACAAGACAAACAAGCAACAAGGATACAATCAACCACGGGCAACTCCAAGCAATATGATGAAATGACGATATGCTATGCGGGATGCGATGCGGGATGCAAAATGCAAGATATGACAGGAAATGCATGAACCTGGCCTCATCTTGGAAAACCAAGTGTGCCACTGGATAGAGGGGATGAAATCGCTTGAAAACGATATAAAGATCATTGGAATCGGAGCTACGGTTTGGAAATGGCGAACGTTTTAAGATATGACACCGGTCTGCGATTTACAGCAAGTAGGCATCGAAATGCAATGAAATGAACATGCTACAGCCACCAAACATGAAAACAAAATACATGGCAGTGATGTACACAAGACGGTTGACAAAACACTAGCACTGAGCCATAGGCAAATTCATCCATTAAGAGGTTCAAACAAGCATGGCTAAAACGCAAATGCAAAACAGATTTCAGACTTAGTGAAATTAACACTAGTCTGAAATTTCAGATCACGATGCTCTCTTCGGAGCAGCAAAACAACATGATAGAAAACCTGAACATGACAGGTAAGAACATGGCATGGAGCTACTCAACATGCTTAATAAAACACCCAAAGTGACCTGGGCCCAAAAGGGTTCACAAAATACTCTACCGAGCTCACGAACATCGCTCGAACACAATCAGTTTTCAGACTTAGTGAAAACTGAGACATGCTGAAATTTAACTCACGAAGGCATGTAAACGAGCTCGATGCACTCACTACGGTGCAAGTCATGGCAAGGAAAGCATATAACCAGCAAGAAGGCACAAAGTGCTAGCTACACATGGCAAGAACGAAGGCATAGCATGCATGGAACACTAACGGTAGCATCGGCGAAATCGCAAACAAGTTGACGATCTGCCCAGATTAACAACGAAGCAAAAGTTGAGCTCGATTGAGTCAACCTAGAGAACTCCAAAAATGCCAAAAAAGACATGGATGGATAGAGCATGACATAAATATCAAAACTCCCTTACTGATCATCCTCAAAAGAGGCACGGATCGCTAGGAAACAAGCTGGACATATAGCATCATGAACTAAAATATCCCAGACTTAGCGAAAATCACTAAGTCCCTGAAATCTGCATCTCAGGTACCTCTCT
>NW_025277444.1:0-1267 GCF_018294505.1 Triticum aestivum
GTAGGAGTACATGGTGGGTTGTCTCATTGCAGCCGTCCTCAGGAACTGAGTTCTGTGTTTGTGATCCATGATTCAGCTACTACCACGCATTGGGCCCGAAACCAATGGACCCTCTCGGCTTCTTGATCACCCTTGTCCTCTGTCCAGGAGTTGCAAGTAGTTTCTGGTGTTTGTAGTATGCTGGAGGCCGTGCGCAGCGCTGACCGTAGGGGTGGGCTGTGATGCGGTAGGCACGTGGCACGGTGTACCGGGCGCCCGTTTGGTGTCTCGGGAACCCTGTTCACATCGTTTGGGGCTGTGAGCGAAACTCCGGCCGGATCTCCTCATGGATGGAACCCGAATAGGCGATAAACCTGGACTAGAGACTTGAGTGTTTAGGTAGGCCGTGGCCGACACCCACGTTGGGCTTCCGCTTGAAGGTTGCCGAGTACATGTCGTGTAAACGGCGGTAAGTGGTGAGAGCGTGTGTGAAGAAGTACCCCCTGCAGGGTTAACCTAATCTATTCGAATAGCCGTGTCCGCGGAAAAGGACTTCTGGGTTGCTTATATCAGTTCATAGACAAGTGAAAGTGGATACTCTAAAATACGCAAGATAAGCGTGAGTGCTATGGATGGCGTTCTCGTAGGGAGACGGGAGCGGATCCATAGTGGTGTATTGATATGGTGAATATGTGGACTCGTGTGCGCCACCTCAAAAGTTACATTGCAGTCGTAGTTCAGGATAGCCACCGAGTCAAAGCTGGCTTGCTGCAGTTAAACCCCACCATCCCTTTGTTGATAATGACGCATATGTAGATAGTTTTTATGTAAGTCTTGCTGGGTACATTTGTACTCACGTTTGCCTATTTTATGTTTTTGCAGAGAGACTTCGGTCTCGCTAGTAGTTTCACGTGGACTTCGACGTTTAGCTTGATACCTCAGCTACGATCTTGTGCCCTCGGCAGGATCTGATAGATAGTCAGGCTTCTCAGCCTTTTTCATTTATAGTTGTCTGTACTCAGACATGATAGCTTCCGCTTGTGCTTTGACTTGTATGCTCTGAGTGTTGGGTCATGAGACCCATGTTTGTAATATCTCGCTCCTCGGAGCCTATTGAATAAATTACTTGAGTCGTAGAGTCATTTTGTGATGCCATGTTGTATTGCACATATCGAGCATATTGTGTGTATGTTATTGAAATGCTTGGTATGTGTGGGATCTGACCATCTAGTTGTTTATCTTTAGTAGCCTCTCTTACCGGGAAATGTCTCCTAGTGTTTCCACTGAG
>NW_025277445.1:0-1267 GCF_018294505.1 Triticum aestivum
AAGTCGACTTTGACGATCCGACTACGAACGTGCGAGGACGTCGCGCCTTAGCAATCGCTAAACCAACTCGGAGAGGTTATTGACCACGCCGGAGCACGATCAACCTGACCACGAGGGTCTGTTTCCTGCGAGCAAACGAAGAACAAGCAAGAAACTAAGATTGCAATCTGGATATTGCGAATATAAGATGAAAGCTTTATTGATCAAGGTGGGGTTCTGTGACGCCTTTGTCTGGTCGTTGAACACAAACGAAGTACGCGAAGTTGCAGCTATGGCGAACTTTTAATCTAAACAAAACCCAAAGTCTAAACGATGCCCTAAGAGCTGTATATATGGAGGAAGAGGGGGGAATTTCGTGGCCCTTGGTGGAGGGGTCCGAAATCAACCCTATCTCTTGTTTCCCCACACATACGGACTCTAAAAATAGCCTATACTTATGTATTTCGAAATTACATGGGCCGGGCCCAATAATAAGGTGACGCAGCACCTAAAATAGCCTCGGGACGAAATTTATGAAGTGGCATCTTGTATATTTCGTCCAAGGCTTCATGCACCCATTATGGTGGCTTCAAAGTCCTGAAATCATCACTTGTAACTCCGTTCTTGTTTCCCTTGCGCATGCCATCATCTCCATGCTTGTTCTTGCTCCAGTGTTCATCCTTCTCCAAGCTAGGCCCTTCATTTGTAAGCAAAACAAATGTATCCAATTTAGGCAACATCATATTCTCATGAACATTAGAATCATTACCAAGAAACGAAAGTACCTGGTAATTTAGTTGGCGTGCACGAGCTCTAGTAATTGGTCTAGTATGTATAGCAGCAGGGGCTGTGGGTGTAACAATTGTATTGATGTCCTCATCATCCTCCCCTTCTTGAAATGAAGTCGTCCTCGACGGAAGTTCATCTTCCTCACCCAAATAAGGCTTCAAATCTGCAATGTTAAAAGTAGGACTAACCCCAAAATCTGCAGGCAGCTCAAGTTTATATGCATTATCATTTATTTTCTCTAACACCTTAAAGGGACCATCAGCACGTGGCATTAACTTTGATTTGCGCAAATCAGGAAATCTATCCTTACGCAAATGTAACCAAACAAGATCTCCAGGTGCAAACACAACATGTTTTCTACCCTTATCTCCAGCAAGTTTATATTTAGCATTCATGCGCTCAATGTTTTCCTTAGTTAACTTATGCATTTTTAAAATCAATTCAGCACGTTGTTTAGCATCAAAATTAACCTTCTCCGAAGATGGAAGAGGCAACAAAT
>NW_025277446.1:0-1267 GCF_018294505.1 Triticum aestivum
GGAGTCCCGGATGTGATCACGGACATGACGAGGAGTCTCGAAATGGTCGAGACGTAAAGATTGATATATTGGAAGCCTATGTTTGGACATCGGAAGTGTTCCGGGTGAAATCGGGATTTTACCGGGTTACCGGGAGGTTACCGGAACCCCCCGGGAGCCATATGGGCCTTCATGGGCCTTAGTGGAAAGGAGAAAGGGGCAGCCCAAGGTGGCTGCGCCTCTTCCCCCTCCCCTAGTCCTATTAGGACTAGGAGAAGGTGGCCGGCCCCCCTCTCTCCCTTCCCCTCCGAGGAATCCTAGTTGGACTAGGATTGGGGGGAGGAATCCTACTCCCAGAGGGAGTAGGACTCTCCTGCGCCTCCCTCTATGGCCGGCCAGCCTCCCCCCCTCTCCTCCTTTATATACTGAGGCAGGGGCACCTCTAAACACACAAGTTGACACAAGTTGATCCTCGTGATCGATTCCTTAGCCGTGTGCGGTGCCCCCTGCCACCATATTCCTCGATAATACTGTAGCGGAGTTTAGGCAAAGCCCTGCTGTTGTAGTTCATCAAGATCGTCACCACGCCGTCGTGCTGAGGGAACTCTTCCCCGACACTTTGCTGGATCAGAGTCCGGGGATCGTCATCGAGCTGAACGTGTGCTCGAACTCGGAGGTGCCGTAGTTTCGGTGCTTGATCGGTTGGATCGTGAAGACGTACGACTACTTCCTCTACGTCGTGTCATCGCTTCCGCAGTCGGTCTGCATTGGGTACGTAGACAACACTCTCCTCTCGTTGCTATGCATCACATGATCCTGTGTGCGCGTAGGAAATTTTTTGAAATTACTACGAAACCCAACAGTGGTATCAGAGCCTAGGTTAATGATGTTGATGTTATATGCACGAGTAGAACACAAGTAAGTTGTGGACGATACAAGTCATACTGCCTACCAGCATGTCATACTTTGGTTCGGCGGTATTGTTGGACGAGACGACCCGGACCAACCTTACGCGTACGCTTACGCGAGACCGGTTCCCTCGACGTGCTTTGCACAGAGATGGCTTGCGGGCGACTGCCTCTCCAACTTTAGTTGAACCAAGTATGGCTACGCCCGGTCCTTGCGAAGGTTAAAACGGAGTCTATTTGACAAACTATCATTGTGGTTTTGATGCGTAGGTGAGATTGGTTCTTACTTAAGCCCGTAGCAGCCACGTAAAACATGCAACAACAAAGTAGAGGACGTCTAACTTGTTTTTGCAGGGCATGTTGTGATGTGATATGGTCAA
>NW_025277447.1:0-1267 GCF_018294505.1 Triticum aestivum
TAGAGATAGATCGAGACGCCTCATAGGTCTTTCACAAAGCACATACCTTGATAAGATATTGAAGAAGTTCAATATGGATCAATCCAAGAAGGGGTTCTTGCCTGTGTTACAAGGTATGAAATTGAGCTCAGCTCAATGTCCGACCACGGCAGAAGATATAGAAGAGATGAGCGTCATCCCCTATGCCTCAGCCATAGGTTCTATTATGTATGCCATGCTGTGTACCAGACCTGATGTTAACCTTGCCGTCAGTTTGGTAGGAAGGTACCAAAGTAATCCCAGCAAGGAACACTGGACAGCGGTCAAGAATATCCTGAAGTACCTGAAAAGGACTAAGGAAATGTTTCTCGTTTATGGAGGTGACGAAGAGCTCGTCGTAAAGGGTTACGTCGACGCTAGCTTCGACACAGATCTGGATGACTCTAAGTCACAAACCGGATACGTGTATATTTTGAATGGTGGGGCAATAAGCTGGTGCAGTTGCAAGCAAAGCGTCGTGGCGGGATCTACATGTGAAGCGGAGTACATGGCAGCCTCGGAGGCAGCACATGAAGCAATATGGGTGAAGGAGTTCATCACCGACCTAGGAGTCATACCCAATGCGTCGGGGCCAATCAAGCTCTTCTGTGACAACACTGGAGCTATTGCACTTGCCAAGGAGCCTAGGTTTCACAAGAAGACAAGGCACATCAAGCGTCGCTTCAACTCCATTCGTGAAAATGTTCAAGATGGAGACATAGAGATTTGTAAAGTACATACGGACCTGAATATAGCAGATCCGTTGACTAAACCTCTCCCTAGAGCAAAACATGATCAACACCAGAATTCCATGGGTGTTCGATTCATCACAATGTAACTAGATTATTGACTCTAGTGCAAGTGGGAGACTGTTGGAAATATTCCCTAGAGGCAATAATAAAAGCATTATTATTATATTTCCTTGTTCATGATAATTGTCTTTATTCATGCTATAATTGTGTTATCCGGAAATCGTAATACATGTGTGAATAACAGACACCAACATGTCCCTAGTGAGCCTCTAGTTGACTAGCTCGTTGATCAACAGATAGTCATGGTTTCCTGACTATGGACACTGGATGTCATTGATAACGAGATCACATCATTGGGAGAATGATGTGATGGACAAGACCCAATCCTAAACATAGCACAAGATCGTATAGTTCGTTTGCTAGAGTTTTCCAATGTCAAAGTATCTTTTCCTTAGACCATGAGATCGTGTAACTCCCGGATACCGTAGGAGTGCTTT
>NW_025277448.1:0-1267 GCF_018294505.1 Triticum aestivum
AACGTGTCGGTCATCAGCGAGTGAATCCAGGCTGTAGCACTGGGCTAGCAGGACTCCGGTGAACCGGGCTGTAGCGGGCTAACAGGACTCTGGTATTCATCGCGTGACATTTCCTCGAAGGGACAGACACAGGAACGAAGAAGGACACATGCCGGCCAGCCTAAGTGTTCCGGAGTAGTAGCAAGCTACCATGGCTCAGTGGAAACACTAGGAGACATTTCCCGGTAAGAGAGGCTACTAAGAATAAACAACTAGATAGTCAGATCCCACACATACCAAGCATTTCAATAACATACACACAATATGCTCGATATGTGCAAATACAACATGGCATCACAACATGACTCTATAACTCAAGTATTTAATCAATAGGCTCCGAGGAGCGAGATATTACAAACAGGGGTCTCATGACCCAACATTCAGAGCATACATATCAAAGCACAAGTGGAAGCTATCATGTCTGAGTACAGACGTCTATAATTGAAAAAGGCTGAGAAGCCTGACTATCTACCAAATCCTGCCGAGGCACCAGACCGTAGCTGAGGTAACAAGCTAAACGTCGAAGTCCACGTGGAACTACTAGTGAGACCGAAGTCTCTCTTCAAAAACATAAAATAGGCAAACGTGAGTACAAATGTACCCAGCAAGACTTACATCAGAACTAACTACATATGCATCATTATCAACAAGGGGATGGTGGGGTTTAACTGCAGCAAGCCAGCTTTGACTTGGTGGCTATCCTAAACTACGACTGCAAGCAACTCTTTTGAGGTGGCGCACACGAGTCCACATATTCACCATATCAATACACCACTATGGATCCGGTCCCGTCTCCCTACGAGAACGCCATCCATAGCACTCACGCTTATCTTGCGTATTTTAGAGTATCCACTTTCACTTGTCTATGAACTGATATAAGCAACCCAGAAGTCCTTTTCCGCGGACACGGCTATTCGAATAGATGATGTTAACCCTGCAGGGGTGTACTTCTTCATACATGTTTCCACCACTTAGCGTCTGCACACGACATGTGCTCGGCAGACTTCAAGCGAAAGCCGACGTGGGTGTAGACCACGACCTACCTAAACACTCAAGTCTCTAGTCCAGGTTTATCGCCTATTCGGGTTCCATCCATGAGGAGATCCGGCCGGAGTTTCGCTCACAGCCCCAAACGATGTGAACAGGGTTCCCGAGACACCAAACGGGCGCCCGGTACACCGTGCCACGTACCTACCGCATCACAGCCCACCCCTACGGTCAGCGCTGT
>NW_025277449.1:0-1267 GCF_018294505.1 Triticum aestivum
GTCCCAAAGTGATTTCCACGACATACGAACCTTGGGGCACTTTTACGTGTCGGTCATCAACACTCACATTTTTGGCCGATTCTGGTCCGTTTCGTGCACTATTACTCACAGTTTTGGGGCCCCAGAGTGATTTCCATGATTGACGATTCTCGGGGTGCGTTTACGTGTCCGTCGTCAACACTCACAGTTTTGTCCAATTTTGACCCATTTTGTTGACTATTACTCACCATTTTGGCTCCCAAAGCGGTTTCCATAGTTATTGAACCCCAAGGTGCGCTTATGTGTCGGTCATCAACACTCGTAATTTTGGCCAATTCTGGCTCATTTCCTAGACTATTGCTCACTGTTTTGGTTTCCCAAAGCGAGTTCCTCGATTGACGATCCCCGGGTGTGTTTACGTGTGCGTCGTCAACACTCACAGTTTTATCCAATTCTGGCCGTTTTCATGGACTATTACTCACCGTTTTGGGGCCCCGAAGTGATTTCCATAGTTGTTGAACCCCAGGGTGCGATTACGTTTTGGTCAACAACACTCGCAATTTTGGCCGACTCTGGCCCGTTTCGTGGACTGTAACTGACTGTTTGGGGTCCTAGAGTGATTTCCATGATTGACGAAGCCCAGGGTGCGATTACGTGTAGGTCATCAACACTCGCAATTTTAGCCGATTCTTGGCCCATTTTTTGGACTATTAATCACTGTTTTGGGATCCGGAGTGATTTCCACGATTGAAAAACCCCAGGGTGCATTTATGTCTCGGTCATCAACACACATTTTTGGCTGATTCTGGCCCGTTTCGTGGATTATTACTCACTATTTTCGGGTCCCAAAGTGATTTCCACGACATACGAACCCTGGGGCGCTTTTACGTGTCGGTCATCAACACTCACATTTTTGCCTGATTCTGGTCCGTTTCGTGCACTATTACTCACCTTTTGGGGCCCCAGAGTGATTTCCATGATTGACGATTCTCGGGGTGTGTTTACGTGTCCGTCGTCAACACTCACAGTTTTGTCCAATTTTGACCCATTTTGTTGACTATTACTCACCATTTTGGCTCCCAAAGCGGTTTCCATAGTTATTGAACCCCAAGGTGCGCTTATGTGTCGTTCATCAACACTCGTAATTTTGGCCAATTCTGGCTCATTTCCTGGACTATTGATCACTGTTTTGGTTTCCCAAAGCGAGTTCCTCGATTGACGATCCCCGGGGTGTGTTTATGTGTGCGTCGTCAACACTCACAGTTTTGTCCAATTCTGGCTGTTTTCA
>NW_025277450.1:0-1267 GCF_018294505.1 Triticum aestivum
ACTAAAATCATCGACCACCAGCAGAAAGTACCTGTTACCTCCCGGCGTCGTGGGCTCGATGGGGCCGCAGAGGTCAGTGTGAACAAGCTCCAGACCGTGCTCTGCCCGGTGCGTGCTGGCCTGAGGAAACGGCGCGCGATGCTGCTTCCCCAGGGCGCAACCATCACAGTACTCCTCCATACGATCAATCACGGGCATGCCCCGCACCATCTCCTTGGTCGCCATGGCCCGGAGCGCGCGAAAATGGAGATGCCCCATGCGCGTGTGCCACCGCCATGCCTCGTCGTCCCCGATCACCATCAGACACGTCGGCGCGTCCACAGCGAGAGCCCCTGTGTACAGGCGGTTGGAGGAGCGCTTGATGCGCGTCAGTACGCGCCGCGACGGGTCGTGGACCGCCATGACGCCGTCCCTGATGTTGATGATGCAGCCGGCCTCGTCAAGTTGCCCGATGGAGACGATGTTGGTGCGTAGGCTTGGGATGAAGAAGACGCCGGTGAGCGCACGCTGGCCTCCGCTCTGTGCACTGTGCCACGCACGGTCTCGTTCAGCGCCGAGAACACACGCCTATCACCCGTCATGTGACTGCTGGCTCTGGTGTCGAAGAACCACACGCCGTCCGGAGACGGCATGGGCAGGACCTTTTCCTCGTTTAGATACACCTCCTGGGGCGCGACGAGCTGTGATGTGTCGACGGTGGTGACCACGGCCATGTAGAGGCCGTGATCGTGCTCGGCGTCAGCTTGTGCTAGGTTTGCCTGCTCCGGCTTGCCCTTCTGCTCCTGCTCGCGGAGCCATGTACGACACTCTTTCTTCCAGTGCCCTGGGATGCCACAGTGATGACACTTGCCCTTCTTCTTCTTGCCACCAGATCCGCCTGAGCCACCTGCCCCGGCGTTCACGGGCGCGCCCTTGCCGCCGCCCTGAGATTTAGGCTTCGCGGGTGACTTGTTCTTGCCGCCGCTGCCGCCGCCACCAGACGACGATCCACCACCGCCGCCCAGCTTCTCACGGGCCAGCCACTCGTGCGTGAGCAGCAGACGCCCGGTGGCCTGCGAGCCGTCATCCAGGTCGTAGTGATCCTCACAGGCGGAGAGACGACGGACCAGTTCTTCCACTGACATGGTCTTGAGATCGATCAGTGATTCAATCGCCATCGCCATCGGGCGGTAGCGACACGGCACCACACGAAGAAACTTCTGCACCGCCTTGTGCTCGGTGACCGGATCGCCGTACAGCTCCAGGTCGGCGACGAGGGCGGAGAGCC
>NW_025277451.1:0-1267 GCF_018294505.1 Triticum aestivum
CGCGCAATCGCGCCAGAAGAGTTACTATGATAGTAAGCACCGTGATTTGGCTTTCGAGATCGGAGACCATGTCTACCTACGCGTCTCTCCAATGAAAGGCACTCGTCGCTTCGGTATAAAAGGGAAGCTTGCCCCTAGATACGTGGGTCCTTTCAAGATCATTGGCAAAAGAGGCGACCTCGCCTATCAACTTGAGCTTCCTTCCAACTTCGCGAACGTGCATGATGTGTTCCACGTGTCAAAGCTTCGCAAGTGCTTCAAGACTCCTGAGCGCACTATCAACTTCGAAGAGATTGACCTCCAAGAAGATTTGTCTTATCCTGAGCACCCCGTTGCTATTCTTGAAGAAACTGAGCGCAAGACTCGCAACAAGTCAATCAAATTCCTGAAAGTGAAGTGGTCGCACCATTCCGACCGGGAAGCCACCTGGGAACGCGAGGACCATCTCCGTTCCGATTATCCGGAGTTCTTTCAGTCCTAGATCTCGGGACGAGATCCTCTCGTAGTGGTGGAGTGTTGTAACACCCCGCATGTAACTTTCCATATTTGTAACTCCAACTCTTGCCATTTTCGGCTATGTGTTATGATTTTCCCTCCGTGTTCGGGTTTTTTTTTTGTCTTTCGTTTTGCATTTTGTTCATGTCATGCATTTCATATCATGTCATCATGTGCATTGCATTTGCATACGTGTTCGTCTCATGCATCCGAACATTTTCCCCGTTGTCCGTTTTGAAATCCGGCGCTCCCATCTCCTCCGGTGCACCCCTCTTGTTTCTTTCGTGAGCGGGTGTCAAACATTCTCGGAATGGACCGAGGCATGTCAAGTGGCCTTGGTATACCACCGGTAGACCACCGGTCAAGTTTTGTTCCATTTGGAGGTCGTTTGGTACTCCAACGGTTAACCGTGTAACCGCAAAGTCCATTTGTGTGTTGCAGCAAAACCCCCTCTCTAAACAGCCCAAAACCCACCAAACTCTCTTCCATGCTCTAGGTCGTTCGATCACGATCGTGTGGGCGAAAACCGCACCTCATTTGGACTCTCCTAGCTCCCTCTAGCTATATATATGCATCCCCTCCCGAAAACGTTCGCAGTCAAACCCTACCCTTCTTCCACCTCGCGCCCGGACAAAATACCCCGCCGCCGGACGTGTCCGCGCCGCCGTCCCCGACGAATCCCGTCGCGCCACCTGTCCCCACCGCCGTTCCCACCGCGCGCCGTCGCGGGCCCACGAGCCCAGTTCCGGCCCGCGGGGCCCGAACCGCCCCC
>NW_025277452.1:0-1267 GCF_018294505.1 Triticum aestivum
TGTCTAACACTAGGCATGCAACTGCAAGTGTCGTCTTCGAGTGCAATTGCATGTCTACTCAAATGACTGCAACTAACATTTGTTTTAGATTAGCGACGGGAGAGGGGGCAGTTGCATATCTGAGACTAGGCATGCAACTGCAAGTGTCACGTTTGACTGCAATTGCATGTCCCCCAAAATAGGTTGTAAAATGTAACGAAAGTGGTCGTTCCAACAACGGTAACATCAGAGAATCTCACATTTTGAGGCCAGTTCATGATCGTACAGTGCAAAGTGAGGGTCCTCAACAGAGTGCAACACATGGAAGATGGTGGAGAAGCTTTGTTGCAGACAACAATCTGTGGAAGGTTCACCTGGTGTTCTTCGGTGGTGGGCGGTGATAGATGGTGAAGTTGTCTGTCTGATACTAGGCATGCAACTACAAGTGTCGCCCTCGACTGCAACTCACTTTGTTTTATCGGAGAACGGCGAGAGAGACACGCAGTTGCATGTCTAACACTAGGCATGCAACTGCAAGTGTCGTCTTCGAGTGCAATTGCATGTCTACTCAAATGACTACAACTAACATTTGTTTTAGATTAGCGACGGGAGAGGGGGCAGTTGCATATCTGAGACTAGGCATGCAACTGCAAGTGTCACGTTTGACTGCAATTGCATGTCCCCCAAAATAGGTTGTAAAATGTAACAAAAGTGGTCGTTCCAACAACGGTAACATCAGAGAATCTCACATTTTGAGGCCAGTTCATGATCGTACAGTGCAAAGTGAGGGTCCTCAACAGAGTGCCACACATGGAAGATGGTGGAGAAGCTTTGTTGCAGACAACAATCTGTGGAAGGTTCACCTGGTGTTCTTCGGTGGTGGGCGTTGATAGATGGTGAAGTTGTCTGTCTGATACTAGGCATGCAACTACAAGTGTCGCCCTCGACTGCAACTAACTTTGTTTTATCGGAGAACGGCTAGAGAGACACGCAGTTGCATGTCTAACACTAGGCATGCAACTGCAAGTGTCGTCTTCGAGTGCAATTGCATGTCTACTCAAATGACTGCAACTAACATTTGTTTTAGATTAGCGACGGGAGAGGGGGCAGTTGCATATCTGAGACTAGGCATGCAACTGCAAGTGTCACGTTTGACTGCAATTGCATGTCCCCCAAAATAGGTTGTAAAATGTAACGAAAGTGGTCGTTCCAACAACGGTAACATCAGAGAATCTCACATTTTGAGGCCAGTTCATGATCGTACAGTGCAAAGTGAGGGTCCTCAAAA
>NW_025277453.1:0-1267 GCF_018294505.1 Triticum aestivum
GCGGCGCGGGAGGAGAGAGGAGGCACGGGCTGACGTGGCTCGATCTGGTTGGACGAGGGGGCGGAGGCGGACATGTCCGGTGGTGTGAAATTTGTCCGGTGGCGCGGAGAGGAGAGATCTAGGGTTTGTACCACGGAATTTTCGGGGGAGGCCACATATTTATAGGTAGAGGGAGCTAGGAGAGTCCAAATGAGGTGCGGTTTTCGGCCACGCGATCTTGATCGAACGCTCTAGATAATGGAGAGAGTTTAGGTGGGTTTTGGGCCACTTTGGAAGGGTGTTGGGCTGCAACACACACGAGGCCTTTTCGGTCCCTCGGTTAACCGTTGGAGTATCAAACGAAGTCCAAATGGTACGAAACTTGACAGGCGGTCTACCGGTAGTAAACCAAGGCCGCATGACAAGTCTCGGTCCAATCCGAAAACGTTTAATACCCGCACACGAAAAAAGAGGTAGAAAGGGACACCGGGTGACATAGCAGCGCCGGATTGCAAAACGGACAACGGGGAAAATGCTCGGATGCATGAGACGAACATGTATGCAAATGAAATGCACATGATGACATGATATGCAATGCATGACACACAAGCAATGGCAAGGCAACAACAGCGAATAACTGGAGGACACCTGGCACATCGGTCTCGGGGCGTTACAACACTCCACCACTACGAGAGGATCTCGTCCCGAGATCTAGAATGGCACCGAAGGGACAACGGAAAAGAAAGAGAAGAGGTAAAACTAAGTTGCTTCTTTGACAAACGAGTGAAACCACAAACCTTGAAGAGGTTAAGCCATTCCGAGAAAAGAATACAACAGAGATAAATGAAGTTGAAAGCACCCTGTTGGCAAAGAGGAACAAGGAAGAACAACTTTGGGCAGCACTCCGGTTGAGAAGGGATGCAAGGCTTGATAAGATGAAAAGAACTTGAGCCGAGGGCACAACTCTCTGGTTAAATGGAAAGGCATGAAAAGAATATGCTCTTGACAAGAGCAAGAAGAAGGTTTGAAGAGAGCAGCAACACAATGCCTCCGGGAGAAGGGAATAGAAGATAGATACTTGAAATAAAAGAATGTAGAAGAAAATGCCAACTTCTGCTAGAAAAGAGTTTGAAAAGGCATCTTAAGGAGAAGGGTCGAACGGAGTTGTTTGAAAAAAACAACAACGAAAAGAATAAGCTTGATATGGTCTTATGGAATACATCTCAAAATTATGAGGTGACAACCTACCACTCACGGGAGAAGAATTGGATTGGTATGAACAAGGAAA
>NW_025277454.1:0-1267 GCF_018294505.1 Triticum aestivum
TTTCCTCCTTCCTTCCTTCCTTGCTAAGCTATAGCCGCTTCCTCGCTCTCGCCGTCTCGCATCCTACCGCCGGGGTCGCCATGGTCTTCTTCAAAGACATCTCCAGCGGTTCCTCCTCCGGCGACTACTCCTTCACCACCCAGGTATGCCTCTCTTCTCTCTCTCGGGCTATGACTTGGAATGAAGGATTTTTACCCGGAGGTCGATTTGAGTCATTTCTTCCTCTTGTAGCTCCCTAAGACCATCAGTGGCAACGAATGGAGCGGGGTGGCTGAAGATCTATCTGCTCGTTGTCACCATCAATCTCCATGCGTGAAGCTACTTGCGTTTGATTCTGTGGACACCGGGAGGAAGTTTCTGGCATGAGCAGAGAAGGTTAGACCCTCTTCCGTTGTTACAAATCATTAGTTAGATGTGGTTCAGACACTGTCACGGTCCCAACCAATTCATACCACACCTTCAACCAAACACATCCTAAGACAGTGTCACAGTTTGTACCTAGTATCTTAAATTGTTGCCATCTCATCAGCGGTGCCATTAGAAAATTATTTGGCACTGCTTTAGCAGTTTGTGCAGCCAACTTTGGTCCACACATCCGAGCAGCCAAGCAGTAAAATACTAAATCTTTATGGCACGAAGGAACTGGGCATCGGAGCAACTACGTGTTCCGGAGTCTGGGTCCCTGGTTTTTTTTCCGCTGCATCGGCTCGCCAGTTCAGGGCACCGGTGCGAGATGTAGCAACAGTTGTCTTTACACCAGTTTTGTGGCATACATAGTGGACGGCCTTAGTGATATTAGTTCTATGTTACTAAATTTGTGCATGTACACACGTGTTAGTATCAATTTGCTGTCATCCAAACACCGTCGCTATGCTGTTGCAGTTATATTTACCTTCCTCATAAAATGTTCAATTTGTTATTTATTGTACATGAGTAAGAACTTGTAGCGTCGTTGTAGTTAATTATAGCTTCTGATGTTCCAGAATTTGGTTGTTGTCTCAGTACCAATTATTTCATTTGCACATTGATCTTTTTGAGAAGATATGTCATAATTAACATGTTTCTTCAGTTTTTCAAAATAAGCATTGGTGATTTTCCATGTTGCTATAAACCCATTTCCCCTGCAATTGTTACTGATCTAGTTTTAAATATTATAGGATGAACGGAAGTGTTCTTACTTGGAGTGGGTTGATCAAGAAGTCCCACAGCCTTTGAAGATGTGCCTAACGAAGCTCTGGAGCATGTATGAGGAAGTGAACACAGCCAG
>NW_025277455.1:0-1267 GCF_018294505.1 Triticum aestivum
CGGCGGGTATCGTTATTTTCTCACCTTCACAGATGACTTGAGCAGATATGGGTATATCTACTTGATGAAACACAAGTCTGAAACATTTGAAAAGTTCAAAGAATTTCAGAGTGAAGTGGGAAATCATCGTAACAAGAAAATAAAGTTTCTACGATCTGATCGTGGAGGAGAATATTTGAGTTACGAGTTTGGTTTACATTTGAAACAATGCGGAATAGTTTCGCAACTCACGCCACCCGGAACACCACAACGAAATGGTGTGTCCGAACGTCGTAATCATACTTTACTAGATATGGTGCGATCTATGATGTCACTTACTGATTTACCGCTATCGTTTTGGGGTTATGCTTTAGGGACGGCCGCATTCACGTTAAATAGGGCACCATCAAAATCCGTTGAGACGACGCCTTATGAACTGTGGTTTGGAAAGAAACCAAAGTTGTCGTTTCTTAAAGTTTGGGGCTGCGATGCTTATGTGAAGAAACTTCAACCAGATAAGCTCGAACCTAAATCAAAGAAATGTGTCTTCATAGGATACCCAAAAGAGACCATTGGGTACACCTTCTATCACAGATCTGAGGGCAAGATTTTTGTTGTTAAAATCGGATCCTTTCTAGAGAAGGAGTTTCTCTCGAAAGAAGTGAGTGGGAGGAAAGTAGAACTTGATGAGATAACTGTATCTACTCCCTTGTTGGAAAGTAGTTCATCACAAGAACCGGTTCTTGTGACAACTACACCAATTAGTGAGGAAGCTAATGATATTGATCATGAAACTTCAGATCAAGTTTCTACTGAACCTCGTAGGTCTACCAGAGTAAGATCCACACCAGAGTGGTACGGTAATCCTATTCTGGAAGTCATGTTACTTGACCATGATGAACCTACGAACTATGAGGAAGCGATGATGAGCCCAGATTCCGTAAAATGGCTAGAGGCCATGAAATCTAAGATGGGATCCATGTATGAGAACAAAGTATGGACTTTGGTTGACTTGCCCGATGATCGGCAAGCCATTGAGAATAAATGGATCTTTAAGAAGAAGACTGACGCTGGTGGTAATGTAACTGTCTATAAAGCTCGACTTGTTGCGAAAGGTTTTCGACAAGTTCAAGGGGTTGACTACGATGAGACTTTCTCACCCGTGGCGATGCTTAAGTCTGGCCAAATCATGTTAGCTATTGCTGCATTTCATGATTATGAAATCTGGCAAATGGATGTCAAAACTGCATTCTTGAATGGATTTCTGGAAGAAGAGTTGTATATGATG
>NW_025277456.1:0-1267 GCF_018294505.1 Triticum aestivum
TGTTACAAAGGGATTTCATTTTTTAAACTTATTTGAACTCCTGACTTTTTGTGTGTTCAAAATGCACCATTCAAAGCCACATCATCATTTTTCAATCCTTTCGGACTTCATTTGTTATTTTTCATGCATTTACTAATTATTTTGAGCTATAAGACCCTAAAATTGAAAAGCATTTCAAATGAACTCTGAAAAGGTTGAAAGTTGGCACGATATCATCATTTCATCCACATAGCATGTGCAAGAAAGTTGAGAGGGTTACGGCAAAAACTGGATGCACTTCGTGTACAAAACGGACAATCTCTTTCAAAGTATCAGGATTTCATCCGGAAACTCGTCTGTTACAAAGGGATTTCATTTTTTAAAACTTATATGAACTCTTGACTTTTTGTGTGTTCAAAATGCACCATTCAAAGCCACATCATCATTTGTCAATCCTTTCTGACTTCATTTGTTATTTTTCATGCATTTACTAATTATTTTGAGCTATAAGACCCTAAAATTGAAAAGCATTTCAAATGAACTCTGAAAAGGTTGAAAGTTGGCATGATATCATCATTTCATCCACATAGCATGTGCAAGAAAGTTGAGAGGGTTACGGCAAAAACTGGATGCAATTCCTGTACAAAACGGACAATCTCTTTGAAAGTATCAGGATTTCATCCGGAAACTCGTCTGTTACAAAGGAATTTCATTTTTTAAAACTTATTTGAACTCCTGACTTTTTGTGTGTTCAAAATGCACCATTCAAAGCCACATCATCATTTGTCAATCCTTTCTGACCTCATTTGTTATTTTTCATGCATTTACTAATTATTTTGAGCTATAAGACCCTAAAATTGAAAAGCATTTCAAATGAACTCTGAAAAGGTTGAAAGTTGGCATGATATCATCATTTCATCCACATAGAATGTGCAAGAAAGTTGAGAGGGTTACGGCAAAAACTAGATGCACTTCGTATACAAAACGGACAATCTCTTTCAAAGTATCAGGATTTCATCCGGAAACTCGTCTGTTACAAAGGGATTTCATTTTTTTAAACTTATTTGAACTCCTGACTTTTTGTGTGTTCAAAATGCACCATTCAAAGCCACATCATCATTTTTCAATCCTCTCTGACTTCATTTGCTATTTTTCATGCATTTACTAATTATTTTGAGCTATAAGACCCTAAAATTGAAAAGCATTTCAAATGAACTCTGAAAAGGTTGAAAGTTGGCATGATATCATCATTTCATCCACATAGCATGTGCAAGAAAGTTGAGAGGGT
>NW_025277457.1:0-1267 GCF_018294505.1 Triticum aestivum
CCTTGGCGACATCCTGAATTTATTAAAGTCTCTCTCTTTGTCAGGAGAGCCCTGGCCGGACTATGGTCAGGAAGGTTGGGATGCGGAAGACGAAGAAATTCAACGCCCACCCACCACCCACTTTGTAGCCACTGTCGAAAGTTTAAACGACGTGATCAATTTCGACTCCGAAGACATCAACGGCATGGACGACGATGTAGGAGATAACCACGAACCAGCACCTATAGGATACTGGACAGCCACCTCATCTCACGATGTATACATGGTGGATACTCCTAAAGGAAGTGGCAACGAGGAACAACGGGAAGTATGAAGGATAAAACCCTCGAAAAGCAGTCAAAACGGCAACGTAAACGCCGCACCAAGTCCGCCTCGACAAAAACGGCAGCCACATAGACCCAGCCATCAAGCAGGTCGAACCGGTGGACGACGAACACGCCACTGAACAACCGTCCGAACAGGACAACTTGGATAAACAACCTATCCCCGGCGAAGATAACAGTCCGGACGATCTCACACCGGACAAGTCGTTGGAGCAGAAGAACCTCCACGAAAGGCTCGTTGCCACTGCGCGTAGCCTGAAAAAGTAGAAGCGGAAGCTCAAAACAGCGGAAGATGCACTCAGAATCAGATGGAGCAAGGTACTCAACACCGCAGACAAATACGGCGACAGTCGCCAAACAAAGAGCTACCCAAAGCGCAAAATACTGCCCGAATTCGATGAGGAGGCCCTAGAGCCCCCGCCATCAAAAAACAAAAGGCCCCCCGGTCGGATAGACGACCACATAACAAGCATAGAGCGGCAAGAGGCACCACACACAATCCGGCACGCGATCCGCATAAGGATTCGCATCAAAAGGATGGCCCAGTTAGGTCCATCTACGGGCCAAGAGAGCAAGCTCTAGCAAACAGTACAACACTTCAAGTGTCCGAACATCACGGCATACCCAAATACAGGGGCGCCGCGCACCCTCTATGTTTCACCGATGAGGTGCTGGATCATGAATTCCCATCGGGATTCAAACCCGTAAACATAGAGGCATACGACGGAACAACAGACCATGGAGTCTGGATTGAGGACTATATCCTCCACATACACATGGCCAGAGGAGATGATCTCCACGCCATAAAATACCTACCCCTCAAGCTCAAAGGGCCAGCCCGGCATTGGCTTAAAAGCCTCCCCGAAAACACCATTTGTAGTTGGGAAGAGCTTGAGGATGCTTTTCGGGCCAATTTCCAGGGCACCTATGTCCGACCTCCGGAC
>NW_025277458.1:0-1267 GCF_018294505.1 Triticum aestivum
AATCGTCAAAAACCGCGAGTGTTGATGTCTGACACGTAAACGCACCCCGGGGTTCGTTAATCATGGAAATCACTCTGGGACCCCAAAAAAGTGAGTAATAGTCGACAGAACGGGCCAGAATCGGCCAAAACTATGACTGTTGATGACCAACATGTAAGCGCACCTTGGGGTTCAATAACTATGGAAATCGCTTTGTGATCCCAAAACGGTGAGTAATAGTTCACGAAACGGGTCAGAATTGGCCAAAACTGTGAGGGTTGACGACGGGCACGTAAACGCACCCCAGGGATCGTCAATCATGGAAATCGCTCCGGGACCCCACAACGGTGAGTAACTGTGCAGAAAACGTACCAGAATCGGCCAAAATTGTGAGTGTTGGTGACCGACACGTAAATGCACCCCGGTGTTCGTCAATCATGGAAATCACTTCGGGACCCCAAAACTGAGTAATAGTCCAGGAAACGGGCCAGAATCGGCACAATCTGCGAGTCTTGACGACCAGCACGTAAGCACATCTTGGGGTTCGACAAGAATCGAAATCGCTTTGGGACTGCAAAACGGTGAGTAATAGTCCATGAAAGAGCCCTGAATCGGTAAAACCTAGGGTTATTGATCAACAATACATAAACGCTCCCCGGGTTTCGTCAATCATGGAAATTGCTCAGGGACATCAAATCAGTGAGTAATAGTCCATGAAACGGGCCAAAATCGGCCAAAACTTCAAATGTTGATGACCGACACATAAACACACCGGTGTTCGTCGGTCGTGGAAATCACTACGTGAGCCAAAAACTGAGTTATAGTCCAAGAAACGGGCCAGAATCGGCCGAAACTGCGATTGTTGATGACCGATACATAAGCGCAGCTTGGGGTTCGACATCCATGGAAATCGCTTTGGGACCCCAAAAATGTGAGTAATAGTCCATGAAACGGCCCAGAATCGACAAAAACCACGAGTGTTGATGACCGACACTTAAACACACCATGGGGTTTGTTAATCGTGGAAATCACTCCGGGACCCCAAAACAGTCAGTAATAGTCCACGAAACGGGCCAGAATTGGCCAATACTATGAGAGTTGATGACCAACACGTAAGCGCACCTTGGGGTTCAACAACTTTGGAAATCTCTTCGTGACCGCAAAACGGTGAGTAATAGTCCATGAAACGGGCCAAAATCGTCAAAAACCGCGAGTGTTGATGTCTGACACGTAAACGCACCCCGGGGTTCGTTAATCATGGAAATCACTCTGGGACCCCAAAAAAGTG
>NW_025277459.1:0-1267 GCF_018294505.1 Triticum aestivum
GGTCCTCAATCCATAAGGTATCGTGCTCATCCTCACGAAATCCCTTGGCTTTTCCTTTACTCATCCTTTCCTTTATCTCGGCAATCTCCTTGTCCGTCTTCTGAGCTTCTCTGATCTTATCCATCAAGGTAGACTGAATTTCCAAGGCTGCTACATAACCTCTTGGAACTATCTCCAAACGCAGCTCGCAAAGGTCTTCTGCTAACTCCTTGGGTAACTCTCCGGTCATGAGGGTATTTACATGACTCTTGTGGCTCAACGCATCAGCTACTACGTTAGCCTTTCCTGGGTGATAATGCAATCTCATATCATAATCCTTAATGAGCTCTAGCCATCTCCTCTGTCTGAGATTCAACTCCTTCTGCGTGAAAGTACTTCAAACTCTTGTGATCCGTGTACACCTCACAATGGTTTCCGATGAGAAAATGTCTCCATGTCTTCAACGCATGCACTACGGCTGCTAACTCCAAATCATGTGTAGCATAATTCAACTCATGGGGTTTAAGCTGTCGTGAGGCATATGAAACAACTCCTCCCTCCTGCATAAGCATTGCTCCAAGTCCTCGACGAGAAGCGTCGCAATACACTTCATAATCTTTGCGTTGATCTGGTAGAATCAACACTGGTGATGTAACCAAGCGTCTTTTCAACTCCTGAAAACTGGCCTCACATTCATCAGTCCAATTGAATTTGGTGTCCTTCTTCAACAATTCCGTCATAGGCTTTGCAATCTTTGAGAAATTCTCAATGAACCTCTGGTAGTATCCTGCGAGTCCAAGGAAACTCCGGATCTCTCCAACTATCATGGGTGACTCCCAATTTGTCACAGTGTTAACCTTGGTGGGATCTACTGCTATTCCTTCTCCGGATATAACATGTCCAAGGAATCCAACTTCCTTTAACCAAAACTCACACTTGCTGAACTTGGCATATAACTGATGTTCTCTGAGCTTTCCAAGTACCAAACGCAAATGCTCCTTATGCTCTTCTTCATTATTCGAATAGACCAGAATATCATCAATGAACACCACGACGAACTTATCCAAAAACTCCATAAATACCTTGTTCATCATGTTCATAAAGTAGGCAGGTGCGTTAGTCATACCGAATGACATAACGGTGTACTCATATAGCCCATACCTTGTGGTAAAAGCTGTCTTAGGTATATCCTGCTCTCGAATCTTCAACTAGTGGTATCCTGATCGCAAATCGATCTTGGAAAATACTTTAGCTCCTTGTAGTCGGTCAAACAAATCATTGATCATCG
>NW_025277460.1:0-1267 GCF_018294505.1 Triticum aestivum
TGAATCTTTTCAACCACCGCACCCATGAGGGTCCGATGCTCATTGATGATAGATGCGTTCTTTAACACTGTTGATAGATCGCCTCGCAGCTCCGCTTGGACAGAGGTTGCCGGTGGAGTAGGCAAGCCTCCCACCGTCGAAGGTGGCTGCTCGCCCGATCCTGGAGCCTTAGAGGTCTCCAGGACCTTATCCGGCTGTGGTCCGAACCCGCGATCTCCCCCATCGTCAACACGATGTAGGGCCGCCGCCCCCTTGTGTCCGGCTCCAGAGACATGCCTCCTCTGGTCCAGGTCTCTTTGAGACGACACCTCGGTGTCGCGCCTGGACTTCGGGGAAGGAGCCTCCGGAGGCGTCTCGCTCGCCAAATTGTATGAGCTTAGCGAATCCTCCGATGAGGATTGTCCGGCGCGAGACCTCGACGGGCTATACGAAATATGGCGACAATTAAAGCTACTATACCCAAACGACCCTGGATGCATATGCGCGTTCGGATTTCGGATACTTACGACTTTTCCAGGGGCTGGGGCCTGGGATCCCACTCCGGGCTGTTATCGGCAGCCGTGGTGGATGCCTTTGGGTGGGAACCTTTCCCCCTATTGGGAGATTCGGCCTCTGAGGACGAGGAATCTGCCCTTTCCTTCCCACCTCCAGAGTGAGGCTCGTCCTCCTCTACTTCCTCCTCTTCATCTTCGGAAGAAGGAGCATCGCTAGAGTCTTCGGATTTTGCGTCCGAAGCCTCATGGCGACGGAGGCCACTCCGAGTCTTTTTGACCTTCTTGGAGGCCTCTTTATTTGGCGCCTCGTAAGGTGCGGGGACCAGCATCTTCATCAGAAGAGGTCCGGCCGGTTCCTCCGACAGCGGGGCCGGACAATGTATCCGCTCCACCTTCTTTATCCATCCCTGGGGTCACGATGAAACACAATAAAATGTCTCCCTCAGGACATGCCAACTGACGCATGGATGGATAGAGCGTGGCTGTAACTTACCGGGCTTGCAGAATGGGATAATTGATACCCACGGTCCTCGGCGGAGCCCGGCCATGATTTGCCGGACTTAAAGAGCACCTTCCAGATATCCTTGTGGGAGGAGTCATAGAGCTCCCGAAGGGTTTGGTGCTTGGTGGGGTTGAACTCCCACAAATTGCAGACTCGGCGCTGGCAAGGGAGAACCAGGCGAACTAGCATCACGTGGACTACGTCGACGAGTTTGACGTCCTTGTCGACCACACTCTGAACGTGCGTCTGGAGCAGTGACAGCTCATCAGAC
>NW_025277461.1:0-1267 GCF_018294505.1 Triticum aestivum
GGAGTGGATGTAGCTGTGGGTTTGGCCCGGATGTTGCTCCAAAGTGTTCCTCTGGGCCGACCTAACACAACCGGGTGGAGAGGTCCACTGGTCAAAGCCCGTCCGTGGAAAGTCAAAGGGCTAGATCCCGTGGTCAAACGCTACAGGGTTAGCCGGGACGGGGGCCCTGGGGGGTAGCAATGCCACCGGAGCGTCGTACCGGGCCCTCATACATGCGGGGTGGTGTTGTGGCATGTCCGAAGAGGCGGCACGCGTCTCCGGGTTGTGGCCCCCCTCACGGACGGCAATGAAACGGTAGTAGACGTTCTGCGGTAACGATGCAGCGTGAATATTATTAAATACTTGGAGCGCGATAAAATCATGAGTTTTTTACACAACGTGGGCACATGTGCTATAGGACTGATGGTAATTTTTCATAATTTTTTGTGATGGAGAAGTATCTGAACACTTCCCTCTACGCGGATTGCTCTTCGCACGTCTACGACTGTGGCCGGCGGCCTCCGGGGGCTAGCATACCGTCAAATCTTGCGTAGGCGGCCTCTCACAAATCTGGAAGTGTTAAGGCGGTTGCAAACGCCCAGCACGCGTCTCCGGGGTGTGCCCCCCCCCCTCATGGACGCCGCCGCCGCCGGCACCTGGAGGGGGGAAACGGACGCGTTGGGTCTACACGGAGTGGATGTAGCTGTGGGTTTGGCCCGGATGTTGCTCCAAAGTGTTCCTCTGGGCCGACCTAACACAACCGGGTGGAGAGGTCCACTGGTCAAAGCCCGTCCGTGCAAAGTCAAAGGGCT
This sequence comes from Triticum aestivum, assembly GCF_018294505.1. Taxonomy (NCBI): domain Eukaryota; kingdom Viridiplantae; phylum Streptophyta; class Magnoliopsida; order Poales; family Poaceae; genus Triticum; species Triticum aestivum. The sequence goes on from NW_025277461.1 coordinate 792, forward strand.
AGATCCCGTGGTCAAACGCTACAGGGTTAGCCGGGACGGGGGCCCTGGGGGGTAGCAATGCCACCGGAGCGTCGTACCGGGCCCTCATACATGCGGGGTGGTGTTGTGGCATGTCCGAAGAGGCGGCACGCTTCTCCGGGTTGTGGCCCCCCTCACGGACGGCAATGAAACGGTAGTAGAAGTTCTGCGGTAACGATGCAGCGTGAATATTATTAAATACTTGGAGCGCGATAAAATCATGAGTTTTTTACACAACGTGGGCACATGTGCTATAGGACTGATGGTAATTTTTCATAATTTTTTGTGATGGAGAAGTATCTGAACACTTCCCTCTACGCGGATTGCTCTTCGCACGTCTACGACTGTGGCCGGCGGCCTCCGGGGGCTAGCATACCGTCAAATCTTGCGTAGGCGGCCTCTCACAAATCTGGAAGTGTTGAGGCGGTTGCAAACGCCCAGCACGCGTCTCCGGGGTG
>NW_025277462.1:0-1267 GCF_018294505.1 Triticum aestivum
TAATTCTTCTGTGCAGCAATGAGGATAATCCTCAAGTTACGAACCCAGTCCGTGTAGTTGCTACCATCATCTTTCAACTTAGCTTTCTCTAGGAACACATTAAAATTCAAAGGAACGGTAACACGAGCCATTGATCTACAATAACATAGACATGCAAAATAACTATCAGGACTAAGTTCATGATAAATTAAAGTTCAATTAATCATATTACTTAAGGACTCCCACTTATATAGACATCCCTCTAGTCATCTAAATGATCACATGATCCAAATCAACTAAACCATGTCCGATCATCATGTGAGATGGAGTAGTTTTCAATGGTGAATATCACTATGTTGATCATATCTACTATATGATTCACGTTCGACCTTTCGGACTCAGTATTTCGAGGCCATATCTGCATATGCTAGGCTCATCAAGTTTAACCCGAGTATTCTGCACGTGCAAAACTGGCTTGCACCCATTGTATGTGAACGTAGAGCTTATCACACCCGATCATCATGTGGTGTCTCGGCATGACGAACTATAGCAACGGTGCATACTCAGGGAGAACACTTGCACCTTGAAATTTAGTAAGGGATCATCTTATAATGCTACCGCCGTACTAAGCAAAATAAGATGCATAAAAGATAAACATCACATGCAATCAAAATATGTGACATGATATGGCCATCATCGTCTTGTGCTCATGATCTCCATCACCGAAGCATCGCCATGATCTCCATCGTCACCGGCATGACACCTTGATCTCCATCGTATCATTGTTGTCGTCTCGCCAACTATTGCTTCTACAACTATAGCTACCGCTTAGAGATAAAGTAAAGCAATTACATGGTGATTGCATTTCACACAATAAAGCGACAACCATATGGCTCCTACCAGTTGCCGATAACTCTGTTACAAAACATGATCATCTCATACAACACATCATGTCTTGACCATATCACATCACAACAAGCCCTTCAAAAACAAGTTAGATGTCCTCTACTTTGTTGTTGCAAATTTTACGTGGCTGCTACGGGCTTCTAGCAAGAACCATTCTTACCTATGCATCAAAACCACAACAATTTTTCATCAAGTGTGTTGTTTTAACCTTCAACAAGGACCGACCATAGTCAAACTCGATTCAACTAAAGTTGGAGAAACTGACACCCGCCAACCACCTATGTGCAAAGCACGTCGGTAGAACCAGTCTCATGAACGCGGTCATGTAATGTCGGTCCGGGCCGCTTTATCCAACGATACCACGAAATCAAAGTAAGACGTT
>NW_025277463.1:0-1267 GCF_018294505.1 Triticum aestivum
GATATATGTGAATAGAAGTGTAGGCTTGCTGCTTGATTGTGGATGACATGCGCATTTAGCATAGTGTAGGGAAATCTGTATGATATGCTTACGAGAGTATGTGAGAGATTGTGGATGACATGCATTGTTGCAGTTGTGCACTCGAGGACCCTTGAAATTGAGAACATGCTCCTTTGCACGCTCCGCGTCTTCAAGGAGCGTCTGCATTATCGTCATCTTATGTGTGCACTCCTCCTCGTCGGACGAGTCATCGAACGACTCAACGTAGTGCTCGTATATGTACTCCAAATCAGAATCTATTGCTTGAAAGAAGAAGGGAAAACTCTTTTAGCTCTGACAATTCATCAAATAGTTGTCGGGCATGGTGAGTGTAGCAGTAGCAGATGGTTCCTGGCGGGCATGTTACCAGTCTATGTTACTACCTATGTTACTCTCATTGTGGGTAGTCTAATAAAAACACTAACAAGCATGGTTAATATAATAAAGCCAACTATTAGTTATAAGAAGCTATCATATCATCTACAGCCAATCTATAGCCGGAATGTACAATAATTTATTTTAAATGTGTCCTACTGTATGAATTGTTGGTTCAACTTACAACCTCATAAATTGTCTTTGGGGCTCGTGCTGCAGCTGGCTATTATTCAAGAGTCCGCATCTCTTCTACTACTATCTTCTCTTCTTTTCTCCTCCAACTAAGTAAAAATATAATATTTTAGTCCTTACGAGCAGCTTATCTCATCTTATTATACTTGTTATTACTCTAATAGGACTCACGCAGGGCAAGTATAATTCAAAGCCTATTGCTCGTGCCTCTAGTTTAATTCAAAGCCTATTGCTCGTCACCATAGAACATGCAAACAGAGGTTGACGTAAGGTGGCACTATTATGTTTATTTGCTATTGTATATACAAAAAGCAGCGAGCGAGCTGTGCAGCCCTGGTTGGTGCGAACCCCAACATTATCGATGTTAAGTGAGTGGTGCTCGCATCCCTGCAGAGGGCCGCATGCTCCACCTCAAGCGTTAGCAGCTCTTCGAGAAGCCGGAGGTCGAGGACGACGAGGCTTCGGAGCAACGCAATGACAGACGCCAAAGAGGCCCACGTTACTGGCTCTAGGTTTGAGGTTTTGAGGGATACGGTTGGATGTTGGCCGCCCGAACAAAGGATGGACCGGACATTTGCTGGAGTCCGTTTGAGATGCTCTAAGGCGTTGTTCGGCAGTCCACCCGCTCCGTGGAAATTAAGAATCTTCGGAGTACCTTTTC
>NW_025277464.1:0-1267 GCF_018294505.1 Triticum aestivum
TGCCCTTACATCCCACATGCAACCACCGAAATTAGATCCCACAGAACCTGGATCCCCATTGTACATACAGTAGTGATCTTACATAACACACAAGCCAGGAATTACAGAGTACACCGGCTAGTTAAAACATGCATGATATATAGAGTACTAGTAGATAGTAGAACTTGCAGGTGCAGTAGTAGATAGTAGAACATGCGGTGCAGGATAGATATTCCAGTCATTCACCATTGAGCCATCTCCCTTCAACCGAGCCTATGGACCCCAAGCAAAAAGGTGAGTGCTCCAAGACTGAAGCCAGCACCACAGGCTAAGGCCTCGTCCCTGCGCCTCTTCCTGTGTTTCTCTACAATCTTGTCCAGTGCCCGGCTTCCAAAGAGGAATGAGAATGAATGTTAGGACGTGTTGCGCAATGAAGGAATCAATCAGACGACAATCTTGCATGTTTTTAGTGCCTTACCGAAACTCTGGGCCGAAGCCGAAGCGGTCGAAGTCAGCATCAGCAGGTGCCTACATGCAGTAGAGTTTGAATCGTTAAAACTGGGGCCGCTGAATGCAAAATGACATGGATAATTTCATTGGTAAAGTTTGGTATTTTCAGTTCAAAACACCAAGCTAAATATACAAGGTTTAACACCAACTTAAAGTTTGGCAGCAACTATCATCAGTCTGTCCGAAATCTCAACATCGTCAGGACTCTCGAACAACATTCAGAAATTCCAGCAATTGAAACTACATTGCTAATTCAATAATCAATGAAAATAGCTAAGAACATCGGGCTGTGGTGTCTCTGGTAACAGAAAGATGATGGATTGCACACGTTGATTCCGATTGCTAATATCATCAAAATTTATTTATTTAACCCAACAACCTAAGCAGCAGGGCCTCCATCACTAGTAGAAGAACATGCAACAGACTCACGTCGACGGATGGATCCGACTAATCGCGCATCGCAACATGTCTTTATCAATCGATTCGATTGCATCAATCAAAGACTCGGAAGGGGGCGAGAAAATCGAGATGGGGAACGAACCGGAGCACGAGAAGAGACGCGAACCCGCTGGACAGCGGCGGGGATCTTCTGCTTCAGCTTGGCGGCCATGGTGCGCAGCGCCATAGCCATACCCTCCACCAACCCAAGCAGATCTGGACGACGGCGGCTAGGGTTTCCTTCTCTCGATCTCCAACACGCGAGCGATGGTGTCCCAACACGCCGGATCCTACCCCTTCCTTTTTAAGGCACCCAGCCGCCAAGTGGGCCGACCACCTA
>NW_025277465.1:0-1267 GCF_018294505.1 Triticum aestivum
CCCCCCCCCTTTGGGCCATTAGGCCCATATCTTTGCCGGGGGTGCCCGAAACTCCTTTTTGGTGACTTGATAAGTACCCGGTACCCTCTGAAACACTTCCGGTGTAGGAATACCATCGTCCTATATATCAATATTTACCTCTCGACCATTTCGAGACTCCTTGTCATGTCGGTGATCTCATTCAGGACTCGAACAACATTCAGTCACAAAATCATATAACTCATATAACACTATATCGTCAACGAAAGTTAAGAGTGCGGACCCTATGGGTTCGAGAAACTATGTAGACATGATCGAGACACCTCTTCGGTCAATAACCAATAGAGGAACCTGGATGCCCATATTGGCTCCTACATATTCTACGAAGATTTTTATCAGTGTTATAACAACATACGTAATTCCCTTTGTCCATTGGCATGTTACTTGCCCGACGATTGTTGGTATCTTCATACCTAGTTTAATCTCGTTACCCGCAAGTCTCTTTACTTATTCCATAACACATCACCTCGCGACTAAGTCATTTTCTTGCAAGCTTCTGATGTGTATTACCGAGAGGGCCCAGAGATACCTCTCTGATACTCGGAGTGATAAATCCTAATCTTGATCTATGCCAACTCAACAAACACCTTCGGAGATCACTACAAAAAAAGACACATCCGTGACATTTTGGGCCGAACGAATTTTTTTCTGTCATACTTATGACACTTCTGTGACGATAATTGTGACAAAACCCGGTATCATCATAGATGTGGTGGGCTCCTACTTCTATGACAAAAAATCATGATAGAAAATGGGATTTTCATCCTGGGCGGGCCGGAGACGCAGCTGCATGACATTCTTTGGGCCGTCCATGACAAAAAAAACATGGTAGAAGCAAGGGCGAGGAAAATTTTGGCGAGTTCCCGGTTACTGTGGGTGGTTGGGGGCTGAGCGATGTGTGTTTCTCTTGTACACATACGCACGTGTGTGTGAGGCGTTGGCTCTAACTGAACCCGAGTGAGGCGTTGGGCTCTAACTGAACCCGAGCGATTGCACTGCAGGCTACGCATTACTGAACCCAAGCGATCGATCGATGGCTGTTAACTGAACCCGATCGAGCGATTTCTTCGTTACTGCTGCTAACTGAAGCCGATCGATGCTGCCTCTGGATGAGCAGTGAGCGTTGCAGGGGGGTTTGGATGAACAGTGAGCGGTGGGGGTGGATGAACAGGACCCCGTGGTGTTGCCTCTGGATGAATAGGACCCCGATTGATCGAGTCGGTTGGGG
>NW_025277466.1:0-1267 GCF_018294505.1 Triticum aestivum
AAATAATATGTATGGACGGACATTCTCTCACTGAAGCACACTACACAGTTCTATAGAATTCCGCCTTGGTGGCTCCGTATATGGATGAACACAAGAATTTGCTACACTCCAAACACCCAGAGCGGTCTGATGACTGGATTACACGTGAACAAACCAGGAGTTTTGCCAGCTGGTTGCAGACACGTACCATGCATGACGCCTCTATTGAAGCTGACCTGTACTTGTTGTTCCAGTTACCATCTTCGAATATAATGACTTTCAAAGGGTACGAGATAAATGGTAATACATTTTACACGATCGCCCAAGATAAGAAGAGCACCAACCAAAACAGTGGTATCCGCTTTGATGCAGAAACCAAGACGGGAAAGGAAACATATTATGGTTATATACATGACATATGGGAACTTGACTATCGACGTGGTTTGAAGGTCCCTTTGTTTCGGTGCAAATGGGTCAATATGACACGAGGCAAGGTAACGGAAGACCCGCAGTACGGAATGACAACAGTGGATCTCAACAATCTTGCGTATACAGACGAACCATTCGTCCTAGCCAATGATGTGGCACAGGTTTTCTATGTGAAGGACATGTCTACCAAGCCGAGAAAAAGAAAAGATAAGGAAGCGAATGCATCATACGATGAGCCAAAGCGGCACATAGTTCTTTCTGGGAAGAGAAACATCGTGGGAGTGGATGACAAGACAGACATGTCAGGATATTATGAAAAGTTTGATGAAATTGCTCCATTCACAGTGAATATTTACCCGAGCATCTCGTTAAATGATGAAGATTTTCCATGGTTACGGCGCAAGACACACGCAAAGAAAAAGTTTCACACCCAAAGATCTGGGATGTGATCGGCTTCACTATGATCACTTTCTTCTATGTTTCACACCCAGGGGGAATCTCTGTAATAGTTAGGGTAGTTATGTGTTTTGGCATTTAAAACGCGAAGAAATTTTATGTGCAAACAAATTCTTTCATGCATTTACTGATTTTTTCAGCTAAAAAGGCATTTCATTTTTTAAATAACATAAGCACTACCAAATTGAATATAATGACAAAACACACTAATATTAACCATAATAAAAAATAATCACTGAAAAATGTATTTTTAAAGTTAAGTTATTCTCAAACTAGTGATTCACGCAAATTTCAAATAATTCAAAATTTAAACTATTCAAATTTAAAAACTACCGGCACTAACTGAAAGTTTCTAATTTTGTGTACCTAAATCAAAAATATTCACAAAGAAACTCTAAATACA
>NW_025277467.1:0-1267 GCF_018294505.1 Triticum aestivum
GGAAATCATACATACCGATGTGTGCGGTCCAATGAGCGTTGAGGCTCGCGGAGGATATCGTTATGTTCTCACTCTCACAGATGACTTGAGTAGATATGGGTATGTCTACTTAATGAAACACAAGTCTGAGACCTTTGAAAAGTTCAAGGAATTTCAGAATGAGGTAGAGAATCAACGTGACCGAAAGATAAAATTCTTACGATCAGATCGTGGAGGAGAATACTTAAGTCACGAATTTGGTACACACTTAAGGAAATGTGGAATCGTTTCACAGCTCACGCCGCCTGGAACACCTCAGCGAAACGGTGTGTCCGAACGTCGTAATCGCACCCTATTGGATATGGTGCGGTCTATGATGTCTCTTACCGATTTACCGCTATCATTTTGGGGATACGCTCTAGAGACAGCTACATTCACTTTAAATAGGGCACCGTCTAAATCCGTTGAGACGACACCGTATGAATTATGATTTGGAAAGAAACCTAAGCTGTCGTTTCTAAAAGTTTGGGGATGCGATGCTTATGTCAAGAAACTTCAACCTGAAAAGCTCGAACCCAAGTCGGAAAAATGCGTATTCATAGGATACCCTAAGGAAACTGTTGGGTATACCTTCTACTTAAGATCCGAAGGCAAGATCTTTGTTGCCAAGAACGGATGCTTTCTGGAAAAAGAGTTTCTCTCGAAAGAAGTAAGTGGGAGGAAAGTAGAACTCGATGAAGTACTACCTCTTGAGCGGGAAAGTGGCGCAGCGCAGGAAACCGTTCCTATGATGCCCACACCAACTGAAGAGGAAAACAATGATGATGATCAAGGTACTTCGGATCAAGTTACTGCTGAACTTCGTAGGTCCACTAGGACACGTTCCGCACCAGAGTGGTACGGCAACCCTGTCCTGGAAATCATGTTGTTAGACAACAATGAACCTTCGAACTATGAAGAAGCGATGGCGGGCCCGGATTCCAACAAATGGCTTGAAGCCATGAAATCCGAGATAGAATCCATGTATGAAAACAAAGTATGGACTTTGACAGACTTGCCCGATGATCGGCGAGCGATAGAAAACAAATGGATCTTTAAGAAGAAGACGGACGCGGATGGTAATGTTACAATCTATAAGGCTCGACTTGTCGCTAAGGGTTATCGACAAGTTCAAGGGATTGACTACGACGAGACATTCTCTCCCGTAGCGAAGCTAAAGTCCGTCCGAATCATGTTAGCAATTGCCGCATACTATGATTATGAGATATGGCAGATGGACGTCAAAACA
>NW_025277468.1:0-1267 GCF_018294505.1 Triticum aestivum
GAAAAGTTGAGGAAGGCCGGATACTTGTCTGACGACATCGCGCACCGGCTTCCAGGTGAGGGGCAACTCATCCCCACCCCTAGGCCCCATGAGAGGGTTGCATTTCTCCCCCACTTCCTCCGCGGACTGGGGGCTCATGTTCGTCCGGGGGCTCATGTTCTACTACGGCCTAGATTTCCACGATCTGGCCCCGAACTTCATCATCAACATCTCGGCGTTCATTGTCGTGTGCGAGGCCTTCCTCCGCATCCAGCCTCACTTTGGCCTATGGCTGAAGATCTTTAGCATCAAGCCGAAGGTCGTGGGCGGCCGCCAAGCGGAGTGCAGAGGTGCCATGGTGGGCAAGATAGCCAACGTTACATGGCTCGAGGGCGCCTTCGTAGAGACCATCAAAGGGTGGCAATCGGGGTGTTCTATATCACCGAGCCACGTGACCCTGAATGGGCAGCGGCCCCCGAATTCTGATCTGGCATCCCCACACGGCTCACATCTTGGAAAGAGACGGGCCTGTTGTGGGGTAATCGGTGGAAGTGACCGGACTTCAAACCTGCATAAAAGACCTGATCGGCAAGAAGGTTAAACTTGCACCGTAGTCCAGGTCATGCTCTTCCGCCAGATCCTCCCGTGTCAACGATGGGCTTTCAGCTTGTGGGAGTTCGACCCGGACCAGCACCAGACTCTGTCCCGGCTCTTCGACACAAAGCACGAGGATGCTTGGAAGGTGCTATTCAAGAGCTCCGAGGTCTCCCCTCCCGTCACCGAGGATCGCAGATTCTGCGCCAAGCGCCAAGCCAGCGCGGTGGATTAATTTTCCCTTCACGGGGTATTTGTTTTTCATAGATTTGATTCTATGCGGGATCTAAACCCCCATCTCTTTAACAGGACTGGCAGAAGAAGGCCGGACAGATCAACTGTCCGGCTCCCTTGCCCGAAGACCTAGCGGACGCTCGCATGACGAAGCTGCTGGTTCCGGCACATCACGTGGTGCCGGAGAAGAAGGCCAAGAACAAGGCCACGGGGACTCGAAAGAGATCTCGGCGCCTGGTGGTGTTGGATTCATCGCCCGACAACCTCGAAGCACCCTCCTCCTCTGAAGACGAGGAGGAGGAAGAAGAAGAAGCCTCTCCCCCTCCAACGGGGGAGGAAAGAAAAGAAAGGCTGCCCTAACTAGGGAGGCCGGAGGGTCCAAGAAGGGGAAGACCCTTCTGCCGGACTACGCCTCCGATGCCGAAGACGGCGGGGAGGAATGGCCATCCAGGGTCAAGCC
>NW_025277469.1:0-1267 GCF_018294505.1 Triticum aestivum
TTCTTGCCATGGCTTGGCGCTGGCACGACTGGCGGTCTTGTCTGTGGGGTGGTGTCCCCCGCCCCCAAACGAATCTGGCTCTTCGGCCAAAGCAGGGGCCAGCTTACACAGGCGCTGAGGGTCATCACATCATCTTCGTCGGCCCCAGCGGGTCGAATCGGAGGTAACAACTCGTCGCAGCCTGGCAGTACCCGAACCAGTTCAACCCTATAGAAGGTGGGTGGCATCGGATTACCGTGGAACACGCGGTTGCCCGGTTGAACGATTCTGCCCTTGGCGACATCGACCAACTCGCCGCCCACGAAGTGCAGGAGAGTGCAAGGAACATCGGTGGCGCCCTGCGAAAACATGTAGGGCATCAGGGATGCCCAGTCAAAGGCAAGGAGATGAAGTCATCGGCCAAGAGGCTTAGTTACCGTGATGCCGTCGAGCTCGGCTAATGTCGAGGCACCGCCAACGGCGGGCGTGCGCGTGCAACTGACGGAGGGGCCGCTTGCTGGCGAGGTGCCGGTCGGCGTACACCCAGGTGCATTAAGCTCCAATGCCCGTGCCGGCGCCGGAGACACGAATACCGCCTCCGCCGGAGACACCAATGGCGCCGCCTGCGCGTTGTGCGAGTTGCTGGCCGTGAAGCTGGGAACCGGGGGAGGCCCCTGTTGGCCGCCCGCAATCCACGTCGTCAGCCCCTGAATCAAGGTAGGCACAATGGCGGTGAGCGCCGTTCCCAGTTGTTGTTGCACTTGCTCTTGGACAATCTCCGGAATCCGCGCCACTTGTGCCTTGAGTTCTTGAACCTCGCGCGACTGGCTTTCCGAGCTGGTCTTTTTCTCCTTTCGCCCACCAGTGGTATAGTATGACGACCATTTTGTGGACAAGCCTTTGCCGGCCACACGACCAGCTGACGACGGCTTACTGAGCTTATCCTTGTTTTTCATTACGTTCAACGCCCTATTTAAAGGGGTGTCAAAAGGGGAGCTCTGAGATGACCCCGCGCTACTGCTTTCAGCCTCCTGCGGAAGGAATGTGAACCATTTAGAAATTTGGCTTCATTAACTAGAATGCAACCATATATGTAGCTAATTACGCGGGGGTGTATTCCTTACCAGAACTTTCTCAAGCGCCTTGGTCTTCGGATCCGTGGTAAGCTCCTTTGTTACTGGGTCCTCCTTGTACCGGGCCCTGACAAAGTTCCTGGTCTGCTTGTCAGGGAATTTCTCGAAGCGGGGCGGTAGGCCTTGCTCGGCACGCTCCGCGTCCTCCTTGTCCC
>NW_025277470.1:0-1267 GCF_018294505.1 Triticum aestivum
CCAAGAGCTTCGGCTCGTCCCCAGCTCCTCCTAGATGCCCTCCGCGGCCCATTTGGTCGCCGGAGTGGCCAAAACCACTCTCGCCGCCGCGTCGGGCTCGCCGGCGGCTAAACGCCGGCAGCCGACTTTGACTTTGACCACGGGTGGGCCCCGGTTGACTCTCCTGAGTCAATGACAGGTGGGGCCCAGCCCTGTTAACTATTAGGATTAGTTTAATTAATTTTAGTTAAGCTAATCACACTGACATGTGGGTCCCAGTGTCAGGTTTGACCTGGACCCGGTCTGTTGACCTGCTGAGGTCAGCATGACGCAATGATGACGCAGATAATCATTTTCTAAAATAATTCAGAAAATCCAGAAAATTGTATAAACTTCTAAAATTCATAGAAAATTAACCGTAACTCCAAATTAAATAAATTATATATGAAAAATTATCAGAAAAATTCAAGGAATCCATCTGTATCATTTTCATGCATGTTAGAACAACTTATAGCTGCTGTTTAGCACAAATCAATTAAATGGCATTTGAATAATCACATATGGAGTTTGAATTTGAATCTTATATTCAAACCAACTTCATTTAATCTGTTGCTAGTTGCATTAGCCCAAAACACATCCATTTTGCCATGTCATGATCATGCATCATATTGTGCATTGCATTGATCGTGTTTTTCTGTATTTGCCGGTAATTGTCCCCTCTCGATAGACGTGTACCGCCGATGTGATCGATGACACCGATGAAGAGCTATATTATCTTCAGAAGTGCCAGGCAATCAAAACCCCCTTGTTCATTCCGATACAATCCTACTCTCTCGCTCCTGCTCTCTTTTACTGCATTAGGAAAACACCGATTCATCTGTTACTTGCTGCGGTAGCTGAACCCCTTTATCCTTTGCATGACCTGTCATTGCCACAGTAAATAGATGAAACCCACTAGCATGAGTAGGAGTTGTTTGAGCCCTGATGTGCCTACTCATTCATGCTTGTTTGTCATGCCTGCTACTGCTTAGAGTTGAGTCAGGTCTGATTCATCGAGGATGAATCAGAGGTGTGTGAACATGTCCTACTATGTGTGAGCTAAGTGTGTGAACACGATTTGGTAAAAGGTGTCGGTGAGAGGCCATGTAGGAGTACATGGTGGGTTGTCTCATTGAAGCCGTCCTTAGGAACTGAGTTCTGTGTTTGTGATCCATGATTCAGCTACTACCATGCATTGGGCCCTGAAATATGACCCCGCTCGACTTCTTATTCACCCTAGTCCTCTGTC
>NW_025277471.1:0-1267 GCF_018294505.1 Triticum aestivum
GACATAACTGACAGGTTATTCTCTGGCATGCCTTGCTGTCATAACCGTGCAAGATGTCACCGCTCTCTCAACGTTTAACCCACATGGTGGGCCCATAACCCACAGTTCCACAGGATCAAAACCTGAATCTCCTGCACCCCTGTTCCTAAAGCTAACCCTCACGCTTGGCTTCGTATGAAAGATCACGAGCCACCTTCCTAGTGATCTATTCTGGTATCAGACGCGATACTTACTCTCGCTACTCTGAACCCCTTTCTCACTCTGGTTCAGGCTTCGAGCAACTATCTATCCGCTTGGAGCCTATTATGGTACCTTCGTACCTTACTCTCGAGGTATTTCATATGTTCAACTCGAGAGATAACCTTATACTAATTCATGGGTTAACCCCAGATTGTTTCCCTCAAAAGCATTATGTCGTAGTGAGCTGCCCCTTATCTTTCGTAAGTACGATGGAGTTCCCGAAGAAATGATGACCAGTTTATCATGATGCATCGGAATAGAGGATTAAAGACATCAACGAAAGGGATTAACTTCTTCGAGAAGATCCGTTAGATTATCGTAACCAGACCTTTCCCCCTTGCTCCCCTCGTAATCTCGGGACGAGATTTCTTGTAGTGGAGGAGAATTGTGACGCCCGGGTAGTTAAGCTACAGTAATCCCCACTAATGTTGCCACGTCACCTTTGTCACGGTAGTTAATCTCGGGTTAGTTCAAAAACCGGTTCGAAATTTCAAATTCAAAATCGAGCAAACAATAAAAGTTTTCAAATATTAAAAATTTAAATGTTCGGAGTGAACCAAATAATACATAGATAATTATGGTGGTGAAACCACCTTTTTATAAAATGTTTAAGTGCTCAAGGGAAAATTAAACAACAGCAAAGGAAAGTAATTAAAAGCCTTTTGTATTTTGTAAAATAATAAACTATTTTATTTAGCTGTCCAAATTAATGTGGCAGTGGTATCTTTAACATACCATATTTAGGTGTTGTTCTCACATTTTTCAAAATTGAAATAAATTAAAATTTTAATAACCGAAAAGAAGAAATAAAAGAAAAGACAAAAAAAAGGGAAAAGGGAAAAAGGAGGCCCCCCCCCACTGGGCTCCGACCCAGCAGGCCGGCCCAGTCGAACACCGGCCCAGCCGGGCCTCCTTATCCATCCCCCCCCCACCCCCGAAACCCTACCCACGACCCCCACTCTCCCTCGCCCCCTCCCCCACGTTCGCTCCCCTCTCCCCCGATCTGGATCGGGATCGGGGGGAGGCC
>NW_025277472.1:0-1267 GCF_018294505.1 Triticum aestivum
TATACGCACTAACCATCTACGTGGGAGTAGTTATGGGTATCCCGACGTCGTGGTATCAGCCGAAGCACTTCAGACGTCAGCGACGGAGCGGCGCGCGCCGGATTGGAACGTAAGCCTGCTCTTGTATTAAGGGGGCTAGTTCTGCTTCCGGCCGCCCTCGCAACGTGCAGGTGTGCTATGGGCGATGGGCCCAGACCCCTGTGCGCTTAGGTTTAGACCGGCGTGCTGGCCTCTCTGTTTTGCCTAGGTGGGGCTGCGACGTGTTGATCTTCCGCGGCCGGGCATGACCCAGGAAAGTGTGTCCGGCCAAATGGGATCGAGCGTGTTGGGTTATGTGGTGCACCCCTGCAGGGAAGTTAATCTATTCGAATAGCCGTGATCTTCGGTAACAGGACGACTTGGAGTTGTACCTTGACCTTATGACAACTAGAACCGGATACTTAATAAAACACACCCTTCCAAGTGCCAGATACAACCGGTGGTCGCTCTACCTCAGGGATATGAGGAGGGGATCGCCGGGTAGGATTATGCTATGAGATGCTACTTGGAGATGCTACTTGGAGGACTTCAATTTACTCTCTTCTACTTGATGCAAGACGGTGGCGGCGAGAAGCGTAGTCTTCGACATGATTAGTTATCCCCCTCTTATTCTGGCATTCTGCAGTTCAGTCCACTGATATGGCCTCCTTACACATATACCCATGCATATGTAGTGTAGTTCCTTGCTTGCGAGTACTTTGGATGAGTACTCACGGTTGCTTTCTCCCCCCTTTTTCCCCTTTCCCTTCTTTCTGGTTGTCGCAACCAGATGCTGGAGTCCAGGAGCCAGATGCCACCGTTGACGACGACCCCTACTACACCGGAGGTGCCTACTACTACGTGCTGCCCGCTGACGACGACCTGGAGTAGTTTAGGAGGATCCCAGGCAGGAGGCCTGCACCTCTTTCGATCTGTATCCCAGTTTGTGCTAGCCTTCTTAAGGCAAACTTGTTTAACTTATGTCTGTACTCAGATATTGTTGCTTCCGCTGACTCGTCTATGATCGAGCACTTGTATTCGAGCCCTCGAGGCCCCTGGCTTGTATTATGATGCTTGTATGACTTATTTTATTTGTAGAGTTGTGTTGTGATATCTTCCCGTGAGTCCCTGATCTTGATCGTACACATTTGCGTGCATGATTAGTGTACGATTGAATCGGGGGCGTCACAAGTTGGTATCAGAGCCGACTGCCTGTAGGAATCCCCCTTCCAACTCCTTGGCCGAAGTC
>NW_025277473.1:0-1267 GCF_018294505.1 Triticum aestivum
ATTATCATATTCTTGCTCGTTCTTCGATTGCTTGCAGGAATAGACCTTCGTGGTCAGGCTGATCGTGCTTCCGGCATCGTCAGTAACCTCAGGAGATTGGTTTAGCGATTGATAAGGCGCAACGTCGTGCACGTTTGTAGTCGGATCGTCAAAGTCGTCTCCACCAAATCGATAGTTATCATCTCATCGAAAGATCGGGACACCCTCGCCTCTATCAAGTGGTATCAGTTTTCAGGTTGCTCGGTGAGAATTTCCAGTTTCCCCTAGATTAGATTTATTTTCTTACCTATTGTCCAAGAAAAAGCCACAAAAAAGTTAGATCTATTCATCCTTTTGTCCAAGCCAGTCTAAGCCTTTGCAATTTTCTATTCATTGTTTGCATTATTGAATTATCGGTTGCATCGTCGTGTCGAGTTGCTGGTCTTAGTGTCTAGTTCCTTTAGAGTTTCGAGTTCTGTTCACATTAGTCACGTCACCGCTGCATCGTTATCCCTTCTGCTGTCCACCACACCATCCATCAAATTCCACCATGTGCTACTCATAGTTCATTGTCACAATCATAGTTGAGGTCGTTCACATCTTCGCTTGATCCAATCTGCATCTTATCTAGTTTGTCTTGGAAAGAGGGAGAGAAAAAAAAGATAGAGAAAAAAAAGAAAAAGAAGTCAGAAAAAAAGAGAAAGAAAAAAAGTGTGAGGAAAAAAAAGAGAGAAGAAAAAAAACAAAATTCGGATCTATCTAGACTCAATCTCGTAGTTGAATTCGGATTGGAATCTGTTTTGTGCACTGTTTAGTAAAACAGGCATACCTTCCTCATACGAAGTCCGTTTTGACTCCGCGAGTACTCAAATGAAAGCTAGCGACGAGCCGCATCTAAATAGTTGCAGAGACAAGTTCAATATTTGACACCTCAAAATCGTCTTCTAAATAGGTCTTTTTGCCCTCCGAAGTTCGCGGACACAGCTTATTCCAGTTTTTCAAGCCAGTTTCAGAATTCTTTCACTCCTCATATCAACTCGGAATTGAGTGATTCTTTTTGCATTGGAAAGCTTGAGTTAGTAGCATTCTTTGAAAAAAATTATCAGAAAATTGGCACAAACTTTTCAAGAGGAAAGTTGGAGAGAGTTGTTGTATATCCTGCTTGGCAGTTGTTTTTCATCATTATCTTTACTGCCGTTGTGATCTTCACTTATATCTTGCTGTCCAGAGCTACTTAGTATCCTTCATTGATGCTAGTTGTGCTACGCCGTGACCTCATTAGTGTTCT
>NW_025277474.1:0-1267 GCF_018294505.1 Triticum aestivum
ATCGCCCCCCTCTGGGCCGCTGCCAGGTGGGCTTCGCCCCACCTGGGCCACTGGACAACGGGGCCCAGCCCACTGGAACGATTTATAAAAATTAAAATAATAAATAAAAAAAATTAAAATAATAAATAAAATAAATTAGTAATAATAAAAATAATAATAAATTAATTAATAAAAATAAATAAATAAATAAAGAAAATAAAAATAAAAATAATTTTAATTAATTAATTAACTAAATTAATTAAGTTAATTAATCCTGCTTAATTTAATTAAATAATAATTATTTAATTAAACACTAATTAACCTAAACAGTGAATGACAGGTGGGTCCCACTGGACCCACATGTCAGTTGACTTAGTCAACCCCTGTTGATTGCTGATGTCAGCATGACATCATGCTGATGTCATAAATCCTAATTTCGAATTAAATTAAATAATTAATTAAATTCAGAAATTAATAAAATCTTTAGAAAATCATATCTTTTAATCCGTAACTCGGATTAAAATATTTTCAACATGAAAGTTGCTCAGAACGACGAGACGAATCCGAATACGCAGTCCGTTCGTCCACCACACCTCCCTAACCTATCGAACTAGCAACTTTCCCCCTCCGGTCCGTCTGTCCGAAAACGCGAAACATCGGGAATACCTCCCGGATGTTCCCCCCCTTCACCGGTACCACCTACTGTCGCGTTAGGACACCCCTAGCACCGCTCATTGACATGTCACGCATCATCATGCTTATGTTTGCATTGTATTTACTGTTTCTTCCCCCTCTTCTCTCCGGTAGACTACGAGACCGACACTGCTGCTGCCCAGTTCGACTACGGAGTCGACGACCCCTCCTACTTGCCAGAGCAACCAGGCAAGCCCCCCCCCTTGATCACCAGATATCGCCTACTCTACTCTCTACTACTTGCATTAGAGTAGTGTAGCATGTTACTGCTTTCCGATATCCTATTCTGATGCATAGCCTATCCTTGTTACTATTGTTACTATCTTTACCTGCAATCCTACATGCTTAGTATAGGATGCTAGATTTCCATCAGTGGCCCTACATTCTTGTCCGTCTGCTGTGCTATACTATCGGGCCGTGATCACCTGGGCGGTGATCCCGGGTATATACTTATATACTATATACATGACATATGTGATGATTAAAGTCGGGTCGGCTCGTAGGAGTACCCGCAAGTGGATATTTGTGGCGGAGCAACAGGGCAGGTTGAGACCGCCTAGGTGAGAGGTGGGCCTGGCCCTGGTCGACGTTCGCG
>NW_025277475.1:0-1267 GCF_018294505.1 Triticum aestivum
TGGGCTAATGCAACTAAAACCAGAAGGGTTTGAACAAATTTGAATCAAGGATTCAAATTTCAAACTCAAACATGGCCTCTTTTAAGTGCTTTTTCTTGTTCTGCTTAAAACATCAATTTAACTTGTTTGATCATGCATGAAAATAGTACAGATGGATAGATTGGATTTTTCTGATCATTTTTCATATATAATTTGTCCAATTTGGAGTTACAGAATAAAAGTTATGAATTTTTGAAGTTTAAATAATATTCTGGAATTTCCTGATTTAAATTAAATCCAGAAATTATAATTATTGCGCCAGCATGACGTCAGCATGACGTCAGTGGTCAACTGTGGCTGGCTGGGGTCAAACCTGACGTGTGGGGGCCACACGTCAGTGACAGGGGGATTTAACAGAATTAAATTAATCCTAATTAGGGATTAGTGGCGCTGGGGCCCACTGGTCAGTGTCAGAGGGTTAACTAACAGTGGTTAGCGCTAATCCTAATTAGCTACAGGGCTGGGCCTACCTGTCAGGGACTCAGGGGGGTTCCTGCCGTGGTCAAAGTGGGTCAAACCCACCGGCGACATGACGCCGGCGAGGCCCGAGACGGCGGCGCGACGCGGGATCGCGCTACAGGGCACGGGCGAGGCCGTGCTTGGGCTCGTTGGAGAGCCCTTGCTCCCGCGCGTCGAACGGTGGTGGTGGCCAAGCCTGGGGTGGCCGGAGTCGACGGCGGCGAGCTCGGCTGCGGCCGCCGGAGTTCGGGTGCAGTCGGAATCGGCGTTGCAGGGGGTTTGGGGAGGCGTTGGTGTGTGCTACGTGCTCCTGGTGAGGTGTGGAGCACGATGGTGTGCTCGGTTGGGTGCTACGGTGACCATGGCCACGACGGCGACATCGCCGGCGGCATGGAGCTCTCGGCCAAGGTGGGGCTAGGGCCTAGAGGTCGGGAGAGACCAGGGGAGAAGGGGGAAACGATCCGGGGGCTCACCGCGGAGCTGCAGGGATGGTTAGCGGGCTCGGGGACGCGCTGGAGACGACGAATTCGACGGCGACGATGGTCGGAGCCCGAAGAGGGGAACGGCGACGTGGCGGTGATGCAGGGCTTCCGGGGAGCTGTGGAGCGGTGGGGAGGAAGAGGGGGTCGTGGCGGAGCTTCTGAGCTAGTCGGGGGAGCGAGGGGTGGCCGGAGACGGCTGCTGTGACGAACGGCGGCGAGGATGGTGTTCGGCCGTGTGAGAGAGAGAGCGAGGGAGAGGAGGGAAGAGCCGGGGGAGAGTGAGAGAG
>NW_025277476.1:0-1267 GCF_018294505.1 Triticum aestivum
GGGAGCTGTGGAGCGGTGGGGAGGAAGAGGGAGTCGAGGCGGAGCTCCTGAGCTAGTCGGGGGAGCGAGGGGTGGTCGGAGACGGTGGCTATGGCGAACGGCGGCGACGGTGGTGTTCGGCCGTGAGAGAGAGAGAGAGGGAGCAGCACGGGAGAGAGAGAGGGATAAGGCCAGGGGATCGGGGCGGCACCGAGAAGAAACGCCGCGGCGTCGCGCTGGCGAGGGAGGCAGGCAGACGGGCTGGTGGCGTGGCGCTCCGGCCGTGCGCGCGCGCCGGCCACACGCCTGGCCGACTGGCGCCAGGAGGACGACGGCGGTGGTGGGCTGGGCTGGCTTGCTGGGCCGGCCAGCTGGCTGGGCCGCACAGGTAAGTTTTTCCCTTTTTTTCTGTTTCTGTTTTTATTTAATATATCTGCAACTTTGTTGAATTAAATAAAATACCTAGGCAACTCTAAAAATCACCAAACTATTCCTGGCCCATTGTTGGATTATTTCCAACATGAAACATTTTAGTTTGGAGATATTTGAGCATTTAAATATTTTATATTATTTTAAATGCCCAAATTCAAATATTTATGATTTAAATCAAAAACCCTAGGATGGCCTAGGAAAATGTGCACCACTTTTGGCAGAGGTTCTGAACCAAGGCAAAAATGATGGGCATTTTAGAAGGGCATTTCAGGTTCATTGAACAATTATTTTAGTAACCCTAGTTGGTTTCAGAGGGGACTGGGGGTTCTGTCATCCCCATTTCAAGTTTCTGATGAAAGAGTCAACATGATGCAACACTCTAATGCATGACTAGCTAGGGTGTGACAACTCACCCCCACTCAAAAGAATCTCGTCCCGAGATTTGGGTTCCTCCGAGAAGAAGGCGGGATATTCAAGTCGAAGACGATCCTCCCTTTCCCAAGTTGCTTCATCCTCAGAATGGTGCGACCATTGAACCTTGAGAAACTTGATATTATGACGTCGCGTGGTACGTTCGGCTTGATCGAGGATACGAATGGGGTACTCTCGATATGTAAGATCATCTTGGAGATCAAGCGTTTTGTGGTCCACTTCACGGATAGGATCCGAGAAGCAACGCCTGAGTTGAGAAACGTGGAAGACATCGTGAACTCTGGAGAGGTGCGGAGGTAGTTCCAACTGGTAGGCAACTTCTCCTCGTTTGGCAAGAATGCGAAAAGGTCCAATGTAACGAGGAGCCAATTTGCCTTTGATACCGAAACGATGGGTTCCCTTCAGAGGGGTGACCCGAAGATAA
>NW_025277477.1:0-1267 GCF_018294505.1 Triticum aestivum
GACCTGACACGACTCTAAGCATAGCAGGCATAGCAAGGTAGGAACAACACATACATATGGCTCAATCAACTCCTACACATGCTAGTGGGTTTCATCTAGTTACTGTGGCAATGACAGGTCATGCAGAGGAAATGGGTTCAACTACCGTAGCACACAGCAGTTTGAATCGCGTTGTCTTAATGCAGTAAAAGAGAGCAGGAGCGAGAACATGGGATTGTATCGATATGATCAAATGGTTGGTTGCTTGCCTGATGGTTCGTTGCACGGATACGGTTCTTCGTTAGGGTAATCACGGTACTCCTCGGGAACAGATCCTGTCGCAAAGGATACCGATACACAACATTACCAAACAATATGCAACAATATGATGCATGCATGGAACATGGCAATATGAGTGTGTTGGGCTAATGCAACTAAAGCCAGAAGTGTTTGAGCAAATTTGAATCAAAGATTCAAATTTCAAATTCAAATATGGCCCTTTAAAGTGCCTTTCCTTGTTCTGATTAAAACATCAATTTAACTTGTTTGGTCATGCATGAAAATAGTACAGATGGATAGATTGGATTTTTCTGATCATTTTTCATATATAATTTGTCCAATTTGGAGTTACAGAATAAAAGTTATGAATTTTTGAAGTTTAATTAATATTCTGGAATTTCCTGATTTAATTTAAATCCAGAAATATCATTTACTACGTCAGCCTGACATCACAGTGACATCAGCAGGTCAACAGAGCTGGCTCGGGTCAAACCTGACGTGTGGGGTCCACACGTCAGTGTCACAGGGGCTAATCCCGCGTTGACCCCGGGCTGGTTAGCTTTGACTAAGCCCTGGGCCCACTTGTCAGCGTCTGTAGGTGGTGGTTTAGTGGCTAATTAACTAGGCCACGTCAGCTCGCCGGAGTTCTGGCCGGCGGCGACCAACAGTGCGGCGGCGATAGTGGTTTTGGTCGTTTCGGCCACCAAATGGACCGCGGAGATCACCGGAGTGAAGCTGAGGACGATCCGCGGCTCTTGGCGGAGTCCGTTGGGGTCGGGGTGGCCGGAGTTGACGGCGGTGAGCTCGGTTGCGGCCGCCGGGGTTCGGTCGTGCACGGGAACGGTGCTGGAGCTCGAAGTCGAGCAAAGTGAGGCGCTAGGGATGCTCTACTGGGTTCTGCGAACGCGTTGGACTCGCCGGGGTGACCAAATGGTCACCGGAGCTGCGTCGACGGCGAGCTCGGCGACGGCGGAGGTTCGGCCGTGGTGGAGATGAAGCTACGGTGAGG
>NW_025277478.1:0-1267 GCF_018294505.1 Triticum aestivum
CTTGCCATGCGACATACTTTCGTCCCTGCTTATTATACTCGTGACATGATTAAGAAGTTGCAACACTTAAAACAAGGTAGTGAAACTGTAACAAAATATTATGATGATTTACAAACTACCTTGTTGCATTCCTCTTTAGAAGAAAGTGAAGATGATTTTATGGATAGATTTTGGGGAGGATTAAACCGTGATATTCAAGAGATACTAATTCATGAAGAGTGTTATCCTATGGACCATTTGTTTCATCTTGCTTGCAAAGCTGAACAGGAAATAAAACGACGTGTTGGCCACGAGGAGAACAAGCGCACGGTGCACATTCCAAGAGTTGATATGATTGTTCCTTCAACTACTAGGCATACTATGACAACCACATCCGTTGTTGTCAGGACTACATCACCTCCACCATGTGACACATCGCCCCCGAGAGTGGCTACATCATCTGAGTTGATCATAAGAGGTAATGACAATGGTACTGATCTTCCATCTCTACATGAGAATGATGAATGCCTTGTCAATTTGAATGCACCATCTGATGAGCTACTGATAGAGGCAAAGGTGTCCCGTCTTTCGATGAGATGATGGATTTCGCTTTGGTGGAAGTCGACTTTGACGATCCGACTACGAACGTGCGAGGACGTCGCGCCTTAGCAATCGCTAAACCAACTCCGAGAGGTTATTGACCACGCCGGAGCACGATCAACCTGACCACGAGGGTCTGTTTCCTGCGAGCAAACGAAGAACAAGCAAGAAACTGAGATTGCAATCTGGATATTGCGAATATAAGATGAATGCTTTATTGATCAAGGTGGGGTTCTGTGACGCCTTTGTCTGGTCGTTGAACACAAACGAAGTACGCGAAGTTGCAGCTATGGCGAACTTTTAATCTAAACAAAACCCACAGTCTAAACGATGCCCTAAGGGCTGTATATATGGAGGAAGAGGGGGGGAATTTCGTGGCCCTTGGTGGAGGGGTCCGAAATCAACCCTATCTCTTGTTTCCCCACACATACGGACTCTAAAAATAGCCTATACTTATGTATTTCGAAATTACATGGGCCTGGCCCAATAATAAGGTGACGCAGCACCTAAAATAGCCTTGGGACGAAATTTATGAAGTGGCATCTTGTATATTTCGTCCAAGGCTTCATGCACCCATTATGGTGGCTTCAAAGTCCTGAAATCATCACTTGTAACTCCGTTCTTGTTCCCCTTGCGCATGCCATCATCTCCATGCTTGTTCTTGCTCCAATGTTCATCCTTCTCCAAG
>NW_025277479.1:0-1267 GCF_018294505.1 Triticum aestivum
AGAGTATTGTCTACGTACCCTACGCAGACCGACTGCGGAAGCGATGACACGACGTAGAGGAAGTAGTCGTACGTCTTCACGATCCAACCGATCAAGCACCGAAACTACGGCACCTCCGAGTTCGAGCACACGTTCAGCTTGATGACGATCCCCGGACTCCGATCCAGCAAAGTGTCGGGGAAGAGTTCCGTCAGCACGACGGCGTGGTGACGATCTTGATGAACTACAGCAGCAGGGCTTCGCCTAAACTCCGCTACAGTATTATCGAGGAATATGGTGGCAGGGGGCACCGCACACGGCTAAGGAATCGATCACGTGGATCAACTTGTGTCAACTTGTGTGTTTGGGGTGCCTCTACCTCAGTATATAAAGGAGCCAAGGGGGGGAGAGGGGCGCCGGCCAAGGAGGAGGGCGCAGGAGGAGTCCTACTCCTACCGGGAGTAGGACTCCCCCCCCCCAATCCTATTCCAACTAGGATTCCCCAAGGGGGAAAGAGGGAGAGGGGTGGCCGGCCACCTCTCCTAGTCCTAATAGGACTAGGGGAAGGGGGGAGGCGCGCAGCCCCCTTGGGCTGCCCCTTTCTCCTTTCCACTAAGGCCCATGAAGGCCCATATGGCTCCCGGGGGGTTCCGGTAACCTCCCGGTAACCCGGTAAAATCCCGATTTCACCCGGAACACTTCCGATGTCCAAACATAGTCTTCCAATATATCAATCTTTATGTCTCGACCATTTCGAGACTCCTCGTCATGTCCGTGATCACATCCGGGACTCGGAACAACCTTCGGTACATCAAAATGCATAAACTCATAATATAACTGTCATCGTAACCTTAAGCGTGCGGACCCTACGGGTTCGAGAACAATGTAGACATGACCGAGACACGTCTCCGGTCAATAACCAATAGCGGGACCTGGATGCCCATATTGGCTCCTACATATTCTACGGAGATCTTTATCGGTCAGACCGCATAACAACATACGTTGTTCCCTTTGTCATCGGTATGTTACTTGCCCGAGATTCGATCGTCGGTATCCAATACCTAGTTCAATCTCGTTACCGGCAAGTCTCTTTACTCGTTCCGTAATACATCATCTCACAACTAACATATTAGTTGTAATGCTTGCAAGGCTTATGTGATGTGTATTACCGAGAGGGCCCAGAGATACCTCTCCGACAATCGGAGTGACAAATCCTAATCTCGAAATACGCCAACCCAACATTGACCATTGGAGACACCTGTAGTACTCCTTTATAATCACCCAGTTA
>NW_025277480.1:0-1267 GCF_018294505.1 Triticum aestivum
TGCCTCTACAATCAACACACATACGTGATGTACCATCCTTTTTCGGCACTAGAATAATAGGAACAACACAAGGACTAAGGGATTCGCGTATATAACCTTTGTCGAGAAGCTCTTGTACTTGACGCATAATCTCCTTCGTCTCCTCTGGATTGGTACGGTATGGTGCACGGTTTGGCAGTGAAGCACCGGGAATTAAGTCAATCTGATGCTCAATCCCTCGAATAGGCGGTAATCCCGGTGGCACGTCTTGTGGAAAAACGTCAGCGAACTCCTGCAAAATGTTAGTGACAGCAGGAGGCAAAGAGGAAGGCACGTCCTCGAATGAAAATAATGCCTATTTGCACACAAAAGCATAGCAAACAGATTTGCTGAAATCTAGCTCATCAATATCAGATTTGGTGGCAAATAAACATGCACTTTTCAATTTAATTTCAGAAGCAACACTAGATGGTTTATTATTAGGCTCCATTTGTTGCTCAAATTCTTTTGCCACAATCTGATTTTCACTCTTATTCTTCTCCTGTTGTGCTTTATTAGCTCTATTAATATCATCTTTCAAAATGGAATCAGGAGTCATAGGAAGCAAAGTAATATTTTTATCCTTATGAACAAGAGTATAGTGATTGTTTCTACCATGGTGTACAGAATTTTTATCAAATTGCCATGGTCTACCAAGTAATAAGGAACATGCTTGCATAGGTACCACATCACAATCAACATAATCAGCATATGTAGAGATACTAAAATGCACACGAACAGTACGTGTTACCTTAACCTTGCCGCTGCTGTTGAACCATTGGATGTAGTAAGGATGTGGATGTGGTCTTGTGGTGAGAGAAAGCTTCTCCACCATCTCCATGCTAGCCAAGTTGTTGCAGCTCCCTCCGTCTATGATGACGCGCACAGAACGTTCCTTCACAACTCCCTTGGTATGGAACAAATTGTGCCTCTGATTTTGCTCAGCTTGTGTGACCTGCACACTCAAAACACGTTGAGCAACTAAACATTCATACCTGTCAGCGTCTTCAGGAGCCATGTATTGCGTCTCATGATCAGAATCATCTCCACCATGTTCTTCACGTGTAATAAGAGCCAAAGTCTCCTCATCATAGTCACTAGCGGACTCATATCCACCATCCGCGGTAGCAATCATCACACACGGAGATTTGCATTCCCTCGCATAATGACCTCCTCCCTTACAACGACGACAAATAATATCACTTGTGTGCCCTGTTGATGCCATGGAAGAAGAAGAACGCTGTGCAGG
>NW_025277481.1:0-1267 GCF_018294505.1 Triticum aestivum
TGGCTACTGGCCTATACGCACTAACCACCTACGCGGGGACAGTTATGGGCACTCGACGTCGTGGTATCAGCCGAAGCCTTCGTGACGTCAGCGACTGAGTGGCGCGCACCGGGTTGGACCACGTAACGCAACTTCCTTTGTAATGGAGGTTGCTAGGTCTGCTCTCCGGCCGCGTACGCAACGTGCAGGTGTGCAATGGGAGATGGGCCCAGACCCCTGCGCCATAGGATTTAGACCGGCGTGCTGACCTCTCTGTTGTGCCTAGGTAGGGCTGCGACGTGTTGATCTTCCGAGGCCGGGCATGACCCAGGAAAGTGTGTCCGACCAAATGGGATCGAGCGTGTTGGGTTATGTGGTGCACCCCTGCAGGGAAGTTAATCTATTCGAATAGCCGTGATCTTCGGTAACAGGACGACTTGGAGTTGTACCTTGACCTTATGACAACTAGAACCGGATACTTAATAAAACACACCCTTCCAAGTGCCAGATACAACCGGTGATCGCTCTCTCACAGGGCGACGAGGGGAGGATCATCGGTTAAGGTTATGCTATGTGATGCTACTTGGAGGACTTCAGTCTACTCTCTTCTACATGCTGCAAGACGGAGGCTGCTAGAAGCGTAGTCTTCAAAAGGACTAGCTATCCCCCCTTATCCCGGCTTTCTGCAGTTCAGTCCACATATAATAGCCTTATTCCAGTTGATACCAATGCATACATATGTAGTGTAGCTCCTTGCTTGCGAGTACTTTGGATGAGTACTCATGGTTGCTTTCTCCTTCTTTTCCCTCTATCCCTTCTACCTGGTTGTCGCAACCAGATGTTGGAGCCCAGGAGCCAGACGCCACCGTCGACGACGACTCCTACTACACTGGAGGTGCCTACTACTACGTGCTTCCCGCTGACGACGACCAGGAGTAGTTTAGGAGGATCCCAGGCAGGAGGCCTGCGCCTCTTTTGATCTGTATCCCAGTTTGTGCTAGCCTTCTTAAGGCAAACTTGTTTAACTTATGTCTGTACTTAGATATTGTTGCTTCCGCTGACTCGTCTATGATCGAGCACTTGAATTCGAGCCCTCGAGGCCCCTGGCTTGTAATATGATGCTTGTATGACTTATTTTATTTGTAGAGTTGTGTTGTGATATCTTTCCGTGAGTCCCTGATCTTGATCATACAGATTTGCGTGTATGATTAGTGTACGATTGAATCGGGGGCGTCACAGATACAATACGCTCTATCACACATAAGCCTCCTTATATCTTCCTCAAAAC
>NW_025277482.1:0-1266 GCF_018294505.1 Triticum aestivum
AGAGTCATGTTGTGATGCTTCATTGTATTTGCACATATCGAGCATATTGTGTGTATGATTGAAATGCTTGGTATGTGTGGGATCTGACTATCTAGTTGTTTATCTTTAGTAGCCTCTCTTACCGGGAAATGTCTCCTAGTGTTACCGCTGAGCCATGGTAGCTTGCTACTGCTCTGGAACACTTAGGCTGGCCGGCATGTGTCCTTCTTCGTTCCTGTGTCTGTCCCTTCGGGGAAATGTCACGCTTTGAGTACCGGAGTCCTGTTAGCCCGCTACAGCCCGGTTTACCGGAGTCCTGCTAGCCCAGTGCTACAGCCCGGACCCACTTGCTGATGACCGACACGTTCGAAGCTGGGTCATGGATGCCTGTCCCTGTAAGTCTGTGCCACTTTGGGTTTACGACTAGTCATGTCAGTCCGGGCTCTTTATCATATGGATGCTAGCGACACTATCATATACGTGAGCCAAAAGGCGCAAACGGTCCCGGGCAAAGGTAAGGCGACACCCGTGGGAACACCGTGCGTGAGGCCGCAAAGTGATATGAAGTGTTACCGGCTAGATTGATGTGACATCGAGTCGGGGTGCTGACAGCGTTGGCATCAGAGCCGGACTGCCTGTAGGTTCTTCAAGCCAAACTGGTCGATGTTGAGTCTAGAAATTCTTTAGTTATATGTAGGGGAATTGTTTGTGGGTTGGAACGTAAGGCTCTTTTTACTTCTCTATCTTATGACATTCTGATCTGAGTCAGTCCATTCTTCTACCGGGGGTTAAGGAATTAGGATCTGTTCTCTCTATCAGGATCACGTGTTACTAATAAGTTGTACCTTATAAGTTTGATGGATACAAGCCTAGTTCAGTTCTACTACCACATTATGTTGTTAGAATGGTTTCAGAACTTTGATATGATGATGTTGAGTGTGTACGAAATCCTTTGTCAAATGTCTCAAAATCCTTTTTGAGCATTTACAGCTGTTATGCTGCCGAAATTTTGCTAGAAATTCTAATGCCTTTGCATTATGATTGTGCTTTCAGATGGCCACTCGCGACCTCAATCAAGTGGTTCGCCTGACTCGATGCCTAGATGTACCCGGCCATACTGCCAAGTTGGTCAGGGTAATGACTGAGGCTGGATACCGCTGGTATCCTGAGTACACGGTCGAAGAGCAATTCCGAGACTTTAATCAAAGCCAGTATCTCTGCACTGTCAGGATATTTCCATCTTATCCTGGATCCACCGAGCCTCTTCACTGCTCCTATGGACTCGGG
>NW_025277483.1:0-1266 GCF_018294505.1 Triticum aestivum
AGGGCGACGAGGAGAGGATCGCCGGGTAGGATTATGCTATGCGATGCTACTGGAGATGCTGCTTGGAGATACTACTTGGAGATGCTACTTGGAGGACTTCAATCTACTCTCTTCTACGTGCTGCGAGACGGAGGCTGCCAGAAGCGTAGTCTTCGATAAGACTAGCTACCCCCCTCTTATTCTGGCATTCTGCAGTTCAGTCCACTGATATGGCCTCCTTACACATATACCCATGCATATGTAGTGTAGCTCCTTGCTTGCGAGTACTTTGGATGAGTACTCACGGTTGCTTTCTCCCCCCTTTTCCCCCTTTCCTTTCTTTCTGGTTGTCGCAACCAGATGCTGGAGTCCAGGAGCCAGACGCCACCGTCGACGACGACCCTTACTACACCGGAGGTGCCTACTACTACGTGCAGCCTGCTGACGACGTCCAGGAGTAGTTAGGAGGATCCCAGGCAGGAGGCCTGCGCCTCTTTCGATCTGTATCCCAGTTTGTGCTAGCCTTCTTAAGGCAAACTTGTTTAACTTATGTCTGTACTCAGATATTGCTGCTTCCGCTGACTCGTCTATGATCGAGCACTTGTATTCGAGCCCTCGAGGCCCCTGGCTTGTATTATGATCCTTGTATGACTTATTTTATTTGTAGAGTTGTGTTGTGATATCTTCCCGTGAGTCCCTGACCTTGATCGTACACATTTGCGTGCATGATTAGTGTACGATTAAATCGGGGGCGTCACAAGTTGGTATCAGAGCCGACTGCCTGTAGGAATTCCCCTTCCAACTCCTTGGCCGAAGTCGAGTCTAGACTTTACAAAACTTTTACTAACATGGCTGTGCGGCCCATGGGCCCACGTCGCCATTGGGTGGTATTAGGATCTTTTACTCCTCGACCTTTACTCTGGGATTCTGAACTCTCTTCTATTCGGGTTAAACGATTTTGCTAAAAACAAAACTAACTTTAGGTTCTCGCAAGTACTTTTCCCGGAGAGCCCCTCACTTCAGATGATCGCCTGCTACACCAGAAGATTCCGAAGATACTCTACGATGTGCTCTCGAGACTATGTGCCATCGCTTTTGCAATTCACTTCCATCGATAAATCCCTCTGGATAACTACTTACACCTATCGTTCATATTGTCATCCCCAGTTGCTCTTGTTATTACAAGATGTCCTGAAATACTCTTCGATATTCCGAGAATTCTTACGCTTACTGCCCTGCAGTTCCTTGCTGCATGAATACCCCTACGGATAATTACTCGTGCTTGCC
>NW_025277484.1:0-1266 GCF_018294505.1 Triticum aestivum
ACCACGGGATCTAGCCCTTTGACTTTTCACGGACGGGCTTTGAGCAGTGGACCTATCCACCCGGTTGTGTTAGGTCAGCCCATAGGAACACTTTGGAGCAACACCCGGGCCAGACCCACAGCAAGATCCCCACCGTGTAGACCCGACGAGTCCGTTCCCCCCTCCAGGTGCCGGCGGCGGCGCCGTCCGTGAGGGGGGGCACATCCCGGAGACGCGTGCCGGCGTTTGCACCCGCCACAACACTTCCAGACTTGTGAGAGGCCGCCTACGCAAGATTTGGCGGCATGCTAGCCCCCGGAGGCTGCCGGCCACAGTTGTAGACACGCGAAGAGCAATCCGCGTAGAGGGAATTGTTCAGATACTTCTCCATCACGAACAATTATGAAAAATTACCATCAGTCCTACAGTTCATCTGCCCACGTCGTGTAAAAAACTCATGATTTTATCGCGCTCCGAGTATTTAATAATATTCACGCCGCATCGTTACCGCAGAACGTCTACTACCGTGTCATCGCCGTCCGTGAGGGGGGGGCACAACCCGGAGACGCGTGCCGCCTCTTCGGACATGCCACCACACCACCCTGCATGTATGAGGTCCCGGTGCGACGCTCCGGTGGCATTGCTACCCCTCCCCCAGGGCCCCCGTTCCGCCTAACCCTGTAGCGTTTGACCACGGGATCTAGCCCTTTGACTTTGCACGGAAGGGCTTTGAGCAGTGGACCTCTCCACCCGGTTGTGTTAGGTCAGCCCATAGGAACACTTTCGAGCAACAACCGGGCCAGACCCACAGCAACATCCCCTCCGTGTAGACCCGACGCGTCCGTTTCCCCCCTCCAGATGCCGTGGGGCACACCCCGGAGACGCGAGCCGGGCATTTGCACCCGCCACAGGGCGTATGCACCCGCCACAACACTTCCAGACTTGTGAGAGGCCACCTACGCAAGATTTGGCGGCATGCTAGCCCCCGGAGGCCGCCGGCCACAGTCGTAGACACACAAAGAGCAATCCTCGTAGAGGGAATTGTTCAGATACTTCTCCATCACGAACAATTATGAAAAATTACCATCAGTCCTACAACACATGTGCCCACGTCGTGTAAAAAACTCATGATTTTATCGCGCTCCGAGTATTTAATAATATTCACGCCGCATCGTTACCGCAGAACGTCTACTACCGTCATCGCCGTCCGTGAGGTGGGGCACAACCCGGAGACGCGTGCCGCCTCTTCGGACATGCCACCACACCATCCCGCATGTATGAGGTCCC
>NW_025277485.1:0-1266 GCF_018294505.1 Triticum aestivum
GATCCCTGTGAGCTCCACTCCGTTTCCCCTCCTCCATTTTGTTTGTTCCCGTGCCGTAGCACCCCGGTCACATTCTCGAGCGCCGCCGTCCGCCATGGACGCCGGGCATGGCACTGACGTGCTGCTGCGGCCAGTCCGACGAGCCTAGCGTGCTCCTAGCTGCCCCAGGAGTCAGCATAGCCCCTCAGCCAGCCCCTTAGCGCCCCGTAACCTCGCTCCTCCCAAACCCGAGCTCCGGCAGCCGCTGCGGCCCCCACTCCGGCGAGCTCCGGCCACCCCCGCACCTCCCGTTGGCCCCCCTAGATGCGCACGGGCACGGGCTACCCTCTGGTGCCCTTGGCTTGGCCCAAAACCCCTCGCAGCGCCACTCCGGCGAACTCCCGCCGTAGTTTTGGTCGTCACCGGCCGAACTCCGGCGACTGCCGACGTGGCACGCCTAATTAGCACTAATGACGCCTAAACACCCCCCCCACAGCCACTGACAGCGGGCCCCACCCCTGGTCAAACCCCAGTCAGCGCTGGGTTTGACCGGGATTAGCTCCTGTGTCACTGACGTGTGGCCCCCACACGTCAGATTTGACCCAGGCAGCCCTGTTGACTTGCTGACGCAAGCATGACGCAGTGCTGATGTCATAACTCATTTTCTGGATTTAATTTAATTCTGAAATTCCAGAAAATGCCTAAAACTTCAATAAATCATAGAAAATTAACCGTAACTCCAAATTTAATAAATTATATATGAAAAATTATCAGAAAAATTCAAGGAATCCATCTGTACCATTTTCATGCATGTTAGAACAACTTATAGATGCTGTTTAGCACAAATCATATAAATGGCATTTGAATAATCACATATGGAGTTTGGATTTGAATTTTATATTCAAACCAACTTCATTTAATCTGTTGCTAGTTGCATTAGCCCAAAACACATTCATTTTGCCATGTCATGATCATGCATCATATTGTGCATTGCATTGATTGTGTTCCCTTCTGTGTTGCCGGTATTCGTCCCCTCTCGATAGACGTGATACCGATGATGTGATCGTTGACACTGATGAAGACTCAATGTTATCTTCAGAAGTGCCAGGCAAGCAAAACCCCCTTGTTCATTCCGATAAAATCCCACTCTCTCGCTCCTGCTCTCTTTTACTGCATTAGGACAACATCGATTCATCTGTTACTTGCTGCGGTAGCTGAACCCCTTTATCCTCTGCATGACCTGTCATTCCACAGTAATTAGATGAAACCCACTAGCATGAGTAGGAG
>NW_025277486.1:0-1266 GCF_018294505.1 Triticum aestivum
TTTTTTTCCTTCAAAATGACTTAATATGCTTAGCTAGCTTCAAAATGACCTATTTAACCTAGGATAGCCCTAAATGACCTATACTTAACATCTTTTCCTCCAAAATGACTTAATATGCTTAACTAGCTCTAAAATGACATAATATGCTTAAGAAATGACATATTTTAGGTCCTAAATGACTTCATATGCTTAGCTAGCTCCAAAATGACATAATAACCTTACTTAGCTCCAAAATGACCTATTTAACCTAGGCTAGCTCTAAAATGACCTATACTTAGCATTTTTCCCTCCAAAATGACTCAATTTGCTTAGCTAGCTCAAAAATTACATAATAAGCTTAATTAGCTCCAAAATGACCTATTTAACCTAGGATAGCTCTAAAATGACCTATACTAAGCATTTTTTCCTCCAAAATGACTTAATATGCTTAGCTAGCTCCAAAATGACCTATTTAACCTAGGATAGCTCTAAAATGACCTATACTAAGCATTTTTTCCTCCAAAATGACATAATAACCTTAATTAGCTCCAAAATGACATATTTAACCTAGGATTGCTCTAAAATGACCTATACTTAGCATCTTTTCCTCCAAAATTACTTAATATGCTTAGCTAGCTCTAAAATGACATAATATGCTTAAGAAATGACATAGTTTAGCTCCTAAATGACTTCACATGCATATCTAGCTCCAAAATGACATAATAACCTTACTTAGCTCCAAAATGACCTATTTAACCTGGGATAGCTCTAAAATGACCTATACTTAGCATTTTTCCCTCCAAAATGACTCAATTTGCTTAGCGAGCTCAAAAATTACATAATAAGCTTAATTAGCTCCAAAATGACCTATTTAACCTAGGATAGCTCTAAAATGACCTATACTTAGCATTGTTTCCTCCAAAATGACTTAATATGCTTAGCTAGCTTAAAAATGACATATTTAACCTAGGATTGCTCTAAAATGACCTATACTTAGCAGCTTTTCCTCCAAAATGACTCAATATGCTTAGCTAGCTCTAAAATGATATAATATGCTTAAGAAATGACATATTGTAGGTCCAAAATGACTTCATATGCTTAGCTAGCTCCAAAATGACATAATAACCTTACTTAGCTACAAAATGACCTATTTAACCTAGGCTAGCTCTAAAATGACCTATACTTAGCATTTTTTCCTCCAAAATGACTCAATATGCTTAGCTAGCTAAAAAATTACATAATAAGCTTAATTAGCTCCTAAATGACCTATTTAACCTAGGATAGCTC
>NW_025277487.1:0-1266 GCF_018294505.1 Triticum aestivum
CAGGACTTTGAAGCCACCATAATGGGTGCGTGAAGCCTTGGACGAAATATACAAGATGCCACTTCATAAATTTCGTCCCGAGGCTATTTTAGGTGCTGCGTCACCTTATTATTGGGCCAGGCCCATGTAATTTCGAAATACATAAGTATAGGCTATTTTTAGAGTCCGTATGTGTGGGGAAACAAGAGATAGGGTTGATTTCGGACCCCTCCACCAAGGGCCACGAAATTCCCCCCTCTTCCTCCATATATACAGCCCTTAGGGCATCGTTTAGACTTTGGGTTTTGTTTAGATTAAAAGTTCGCCATAGCTGCAACTTCGCGTACTTCGTTTGTGTTCAACGACCAGACAAAGGCGTCACAGAACCCCACCTTGATCAATAAAGCTTTCATCTTATATTCGCAATATCCAGATTGCAATCTTATTTTCTTGCTTGTTCTTCGTTTGCTCGCAGGAAACAGACCCTCGTGGTCAGGTTGATCGTGCTCCGGTGTGGTCAATAACCTCTCGGAGTTGGTTTAGCGATTGCTAAGGCGCGACGTCCTCGCACGTTCGTAGTCGGATCGTCAAAGTCGACTTCCACCAAAGTGAAATCCACCTTCTCATCGAAAGACGGGACACCTTTGCCTCTATCACTGCTGCTGTTTGTGCTTTCACTAGTTTTGCATGTGTATGGTGGTCTGAACATTGTAGATTATATCCTATTCCAACTACTTGGGCTGCTTTGAAAACTGCTATGCGTACGCGTTGGGTTCCACCATATTATCAACGTGAATTGCTTCAAAAATTGCAGCGTTTAAGACAAGGGAAAAATTCTGTAGAAGAATATTATCAGGAATTACAAACTGGCATGATTAGATGTGGTATTGTTGAGGAGAATGAAGTTATGCTTGCACGTTTTCTGGGTGGATTAAATAGAGAGATTCAGACCATTCTAGACTATAAGGAGTATACTAATATCACTCGTTTATTCCATCTTGCTTGTAAAGCTGAACGTGAAGTGCAGGATCGACAAGCATTGGGGCGAACTAACTTTTCTGCAGGCCGACCTTCATCATGGACACCACGTGCATCTTCTACTTCAACTGCACCAGCACCTCCATCCAGTGCCACCTCCAGCCATGATACAAGAAAACAGGCACAACCACCATTATCTGCCAAGAGCGCACCTGCGGGGCCTGCACAGCGTTCTTCTTCTTCCATGGCATCAACAGGGCACACAAGTGATATTATTTGTCGTCGTTGTAAGGGAGGAGGTCATTATGC
>NW_025277488.1:0-1266 GCF_018294505.1 Triticum aestivum
CCCGGGGTGCATTTATGTGTCTGTCGTCAACACTCACAGTTTTGGCCAATTCTGACATGTTTCGTGGACTATTACTCACGGTTTTGGGGTCCCGAAGTGATTTCCATAGTTGTTGAACTCCAAGGTGTGCTTACGTGTTGGTCATCAACACTCGCAGTTTTGGCCGATTCTGGCCCGTTTCATGGACTATTACTCACCGTTTTGGGGTCCCAAAGCGATTTCCATGGTTGTCGAACTCCAAGGTGCGCTTACGTGTCGGTCAACAACAATCACAGTTTGGGCCGATTCTGGCCCGTTTCTTGGACTACTACTCTATTTTGGGGTCTTAGAGTCATTTCCATGATTGACGAACCCCAGGGTGCGTTTACATGTCGGTCATCAACACTCACATATTTGGCCGAATCGTGTCCGTTTCGTGCACTATTACTCAATGTTTTGGAGACCCAGAGGGATTTCCACGATTGATGAACCCCGGTGTGCATTTATGTGTCTGTCGTCAACACTCACAGTTTGGCCAATTCTGACATGTTTCGTGGACTATTACTCACCGTTTTGGGGTCCCAAAGCGATTTCCATGGTTGTCGAATTCCAAGGTGCGCTTACATGTCGGTCATCAACAATCACAGTTTGGGCCGATTCTGGCCCGTTTCTTGGACTATTACTCTATTTTGGGGTCTTGGAGTCATTTCGATGATTGACGAACCCTTGGTGCGTTTATGTTTCGGTGATCAACACTCACATATTCGGCCGATTCTAGTCCGTTTTGTTTACTATCACTCAGCGTTTTGGGGACCTAGAGCAATTTCCACGATCGATGAACCCCGGGGTTCGTTTATGTGTCCGTCGTCAACACTGAGAGTTTTGGCCAATTCTGACGAGTTTCGTGGACTATTACTCACCGTTTTGGGGTCCCGAAGTGATTTCCATAGTTGTTGAACCCCAAGCTGTCCTTACGTGTTGGTCATCAACACTCGCAGTTTTGGCCGATTCTGGCCCGTTTCATGGACTATTACTCACCGTTTTGGGGTCCCAAAGCGACTTCCATGGTTGTCCAACTCCAAGGTGCGCTTACGTCTCGGTCAACAACAATCACAGTTTGGGCCGATTCTGGCCCGTTTCTTGGACTACTACTCTATTTTGGGGTCTCAGAGTCATTTCCATGATTGACGAACCCCAGGGTGCGTTTACATGTCGGTCATCAAAACTCACATATTTGGCCGAATCGTGTCCGTTTCGTGCACTATTACTCAATGTTTTGGAGACCCA
>NW_025277489.1:0-1266 GCF_018294505.1 Triticum aestivum
GTCAAAGTCCTTCCGTGGAAAGTCAAAGGGCTAGATCTCGTGGTCAACCGCTCGAGGGTTAGGCGGGAAGGGGGCTCTGGGGGTAGCAATGCCACCGGAGCGTCGCACCGGCCCCTCATACATGCGTGGTGGTGTTGTGGCATGTCCGAAGAGGCGGCGCGCGTCTCCGGGGTGTGGCCCCCTTCACGGACGGCGATGACACAGTAGTAGACGTTCTGCGGTAACGGTGCGGCGTGAATATTATTAAATACTCAGATCGCGATAAAATCATGAAATTTTTACATGACATGGGCACATGTGCTATAGGAGCGATGGTATTGTTTTCATAATTTTTGGTGATGGTGAAGTATCCGAACACTTCCCTCTATGCGGATTGCCCTTCACATGTCTACGACTGTGGCCGGCGGCCTCCGTGGGCTAGCATGCCGCCAATCTTGCGTGCACGGCTTCTCACAACTCTGAGTGTGTTTTGGCGGTTGCAAACGCCCGGCACGCGTCTTCGGGGCGTGGCCCCCGTCACGGTCGGCGCCGCCGCCGGCACCTGGAGGGGGAAACGGACCCGTCTGGTCTACACGGACGGGATGTAGCTGTGGATTTGGCCCGTATGTTGCTCCCAGGTGTCCCTCTGTGCTGACCTGATACAACCGGGTGGAGAGGTCCACTGTTTGAAGCCCGTCCGTGGAAAGTCAAAGGGCTAGATCTCGTGGTCAACCACTCCAGGGTTAGGCGGGACGGGGGCCCGAGGGGGGCGGGGGGTAGGAATGCCACGGGAGCGTCGCATCGGCCCCTCATACATGTGGGGTGGTGTTGTGGCATGTCCGAAGAGGCGACTAGCGTCTCCGGGGTGTGGCCTCCCTCAAGGACGGCGCCACCGCCGGCACCTGGAGGGGGGAAACGGATATGTCGGGTCTACACGGATGGGGTGTAGCCGTGGGTTTGGCCCAGATGTTGCTTCCAGGTGTCCCTCTGTGCTGACCTGACACAACCGGGTGAAGAGGTCCACTCGTCAAAGCCCTTCCGTGGAAAGTCAACGGGCTATATTTCGTGGTCAACCGCTCCAGGGTTAGGCGGGATGGGGGCCCTGGGGGGTAGCAATGCCACCGGAGCGTCGCACCGGCCCCTCATACATGCGGGTTGGTGTTGTGGCATGTTCGAAGAGGCGGCGCGCGTCTCCGGGGTGTGGCTCCCCTCACGGACGGCGATGACACAGTAGTAGACGTTTTGCGATAACGGTGCGGCGTGAATATTATTAAATACTCGGATCGC
>NW_025277490.1:0-1266 GCF_018294505.1 Triticum aestivum
TGTTGTTGTAAGCGAATTCGGCAAATGGAAGGCACTTCTCCCAGTCCATTCCGAAAGAGATAACAGAGGCTCGAAGCATGTCTTCCAGAATTTGGTTGACGCGTTCCACTTGACCACTTGACTGAGGGTGGAAAGCGGTGCTAAAGGAGAGACGAGTTCCCATAGCATTTTGGAAACTTTCCCAAAATCGAGAGGTGAAAAGACTTCCTCGATCCGAATTGATTTCCAAAGGAACACCATGGAGGGACACTATTCGGGAGATGTATAAGTCTGCCAGCTGGCTAGCGGTTATACTCTCACGAACAGGTAAGAAATGAGCTACTTTGGAAAGACGATCGACCACGACGAAGATAGCATTATTCCCTCTCTTGGTCCTGGGAAAACCGGTAATGAAATCCATACCAATTTTATCCCATTTCCATTCAGGAATAGCTAAGGGTTGAAGGGTGCCAGCAGGCCGTTGATGCTCTGCTTTTACACGACGACAGACGTCGCAATTTGCAATATACTGAGCAATTTCTCTCTTCATCCTAGTCCACTAGAACCTTTGGCGTAGGTCCTGATACATCTTAGTACTACCGGGATGAATAGTGAGAGGAGATTCATGAGCTTCCTTAAGGATCAACTGCCGTAGGTGCTGGTTCTTGGGAACCACCAGACGGTTCTCAAAGTACACAACACCAAGATCATTTGTGGAGAAACAACTAGCACCTCCGCTAGCAATGTTCTCTTTGATTTTAGATATTCCCTTATCTCGCTTTTGGGCAGCGATGATTTGATCCGTAAGAGTAGGTTTTGCCACCAAGGTGGAAAGAAAACCTTGAGGTACAATGTGAAGGTTAAGCTTTCGAAATTCATCATGAAGAAGCGGTTGACTTTGTTGTAACATCAGGTTGTTACAATAAGATTTACGACTTAGTGCATCAGCCATGACGTTGGCTTTCCCTGGGGTATAGGTTATTCCTAAGTCGAAGTCTGTGATCAATTCAACCCAACGTCTTTGCCTGAGATTCAGATCCGGTTGGGTGAAGATGTACTTCAGGCTTTGGTGATCAGTGAATATTTCGCAACGATTACCGAGGAGGTAATGTCGCCAGGTTTTAAGTGCATAGACTACGGCTGCAAGCTCTAGATCATGAGTAGGATAATTCTCCTCATGTGGGTGCAATTGCCGTGAAGCGTAAGCAATTACGTGTCGATCTTGCATGAGAATGCAACCTAGTCCTTGTCGCGAGGCGTCGCAGTAGATAACAAAGTCCTTGGAGA
>NW_025277491.1:0-1266 GCF_018294505.1 Triticum aestivum
AGCTTGGTGGAAGCGACTGGAGGATTCTGTCAATGACCGCGTCATCCGGGAGATTAACTCCCAGCTGAGACAAGCGGTTGTGCAACCCAGACATTCTGAGTATGTGCTCACTAACAGAACTGTTCTCCTCCATTTTACAGCTGAAGAACTTGTCGGAGACATCATATCTCTCGACCCGGGCATGAGCTTGAAAAACTAATTTCAGCTCCTCGAACATCTCATATGCTCCATGTTTCTCAAAACGCTTTTGGAGACCCGGTTCTAGGCTGTAAAGCATGCCGCACTGAACGAGGGAGTAATCATCAGCACGTGATTGCCAAGCGTTCATAACGTCTTGGTTCTGTGGGATTGGTGCATCACCTAGCGGTGCTTCTAAGACATAATCTTTCTTGGCTACTATGAGGATGAGCCTCAGGTTCCGGACCCAGTCCGTATAGTTGCTGCCATCATCTGTCAGCTTGGTTTTCTCTAGGAACGCGTTGAAATTGAGGACAACGTTGGCCATTAGATCTACAAGACATAGTGTAAAGATTTTAGAATAAGTTCATGATAATTGAGTTCATCTAATCAAATTATTTAATGAACTCCCACTCAGATAGACATCCCTCTAGTCATCTAAGTGAAACATGATCCGAGTTTAACTAGGCCGTGTCCGATCATCACGTGAGACGGACTAGTCAAGATCGGTGAACATCTCCATGTTGATCGTATCTTCTATACGACTCATGCTCGACCTTTCGGTCCTCCGTGTTCCGAGGCCATGTCTGTACATGCTAGGCTCGTCAAGTCAACCTAAGTGTATTGCGTGTGTTCCGAGGCCATGTCTGTACATGCTAGGCTCGTCAACACCCGTTGTATTCGAACATTAGAATCTATCACACCCGATCATCACGTGGTGCTTCGAAACAACGAACCTTCGCAACGGTGCACAGTTAGGGTGAACACTTTCTTGAAATTATCATAAGGGATCATCTTACTTACTACCGTCGTTCTAAGCAAATAAGATGCAAAAACATGATAAACATCACATGCAATCAAATAGTGACATGATATGGCCAATATCATTATGCTCCTTTGATCTCCATCTTCGGGGCACCATGATCATCTTCGTCACCAGCATGACACCATGATCTCCATCATCATGATCTCCATCATTGTGTCTTCATGAAGTCGTCACGCCAACGATTACTTCTACTTCTATGGCTAACGCGTTTAGCAACAAAGTAAAGTAAATTACATGGCGTTATTCAATGACACGCAGGTCAT
>NW_025277492.1:0-1266 GCF_018294505.1 Triticum aestivum
CCTTGTCCTCTGTCCAGGAGTTGCAAGTAGTTTCTGGTGTTGTAGTATGCTGGAGGCCGTGCGCAGCGCTGACCGTAGGGGTGGGCTGTGATGCGGTAGGCACGTGGCCGGGTAAACCGGGCGCCCGTTTGGTGTCACGGAACCCTGTACACATCGTTTGGGGCTGTGAGCGAAACTCCGGCCGGATCTCCTCATGGATGGAACCCGAATAGGCGATAAACCTGGACTAGAGACTTAGGTGATTAGGTAGGTCGTGGCCGACACCCACGTTGGGCTTCCGCTTGAAGGTTGCCGAGTACATGTCGTGTAAACGGCGGTAAGTGGTGAGAGCGTGTGTGAAGAAGTACACCCCTGCAGGGTTAACATCATCTATTCGAATAGCCGTGTCCGCGGAAAAGGACTTCTGGGTTGCTTATATCAGTTCATAGACAAGTGAAAGTGGATACACTAAAATACGCAAGATAAGCGTGAGTGCTATGGATGGCGTTCTCGTAGGGAGACGGGAGCGGATCCATAGTGGTGTATTGATATGGTGAATATGTGGACTCGTGTGCGTCACCTCAAAAGAGTTACTTGCAGTCGTAATTCAGGATAGCCACCGAGTCAAAGCTGGCTTGCTGCAGTCAAACTCCACCATCCCCTTTGTTGATAATGATGCATGTGTAGATAGATCTGATGTAAGTCTTGCTGGGTACATTTGTACTCACGTTTGCCTATTTTATGTTTTGCAGAGAGACTTCAGTCTCACTAGTAGTTCCACGTGGACTTCGACGTTTAGCTTGATACCTCAGCTACGATCTTGTGCCCTCGGCAGGATCTGATAGATAGTCAGGCTTCTCAGCCTTTTCCATTTATAGATGTCTGTACCCAGACATGATAGCTTCCGCTTGTGCTTTGACTTGTATGCTCTGATTGTTGGGTCATGAGACCCATGTTTGTAATATCTCGCTCCTCGGAGCCTATTGATTAAAATACTTGAGTCGTAGAGTCATGTTGTGATGCCATGTTGTGTTTGCACATATCGAGCATATTGTGTGTATGTGATTGAAATGCTTGGTATGTGTGGGATCTGACCATCTAGTTGTTTATCTTTAGTAGCCTCTCTTACCGGGAAATGTCTCCTAGTGTTTCCAACGAGCCATGGTAGCTTGCTACTGCTCCGGAACACTTAGGCTGGCCGGCATGTGTCCTTCTTCGTTCCTGTGTCTGTCCCTTCGGGGAAATGTCACGCTTTGAGTACCGGAGTCCTGTTAGCCCGCTACAGCC
>NW_025277493.1:0-1266 GCF_018294505.1 Triticum aestivum
AAAATTAAATCTTTTCAATGAACCCAAAATGCCCTTAATAAATGTCCATCATTTTTGAATTGGTCTAGAACCTCTGCCAAAAATGATGCACATATTTTTAGGCCATTCTGGATTTTTGAATTAACTCATATTGTATTTGAATTGGGGCATTTAAATACTATAAATATTTTTAAATGCTCCAACAATTTTGGAATTAGCTGAGGGCCTCTGGAATAATTCATTTAGTGCCCATAACTATTTTCAGAATTTTTAAAAGTGATTTGGTTTGAAAACCAAATTAAAACAAATTTACATAAATAGGAAAACAGAACAAAAGCTAAAACAGAGCAGAAAACCCACCTGGGCCACTTACCTGGCGCGGCCCAAGTGGCCAGCCCAGCCCACTGGCCTGGCACTGTTGGCCAGCCCACCAGGAGCCCCACCGTCTTCAACCTCTGCCAGTAGGCACAGGCGTGTCGACGCACGCGCGCCCGAGCTCCACCTCCTGCTTCCACCTCGTCCTGTCTCCGCGCCACAGGAACGGCCTCGACCCCCTCTGACTCTCCCTCACTCTGGAGCTCTCTCCCTCTCCTCTAGCTCCCTCTCCGCAGCCCCACCGAACACGCCGTCGCCGCCGCTCACCGTTACCGCGGCCACCGGCAATCACACGCCTCACCGACGAGTCTCCGAGCTTCTGTGTGTCGTCCTCGACCTCCTCAATGAGATACTCAACGCCGGGCGCCCCCGAACGCCGTCGACGCCGTCGTCTTCAACCTCGGTCCGCCGCCATCGCCATCGCCGCCCCGCTCAGCTCCGGCCTTCCCAGACCCCGCTTCGACGCCTGCTGCGATCGCCGTGAGCCCTGCTCCGTCCTCCCCCTCTCCGTTACCTCTCTCATGCACCGTATGCACCGCACCGAGCTCACCCGCACCCGCCGCCGCCTGTGCTCACCGCCGACGTGACTCCGGCCACGCAACGGCCTGGCCGTCATGTCCACCTTGCTCGCCGCACCACGTAGAGCACGTAGGTGCTAACCCCGCGCCTCCACGCTCGTTGTAGCGACGACCCCGAGCTCACCCGAGCTCTGGCAGCCGCCAACGTCGTCGCTGGCTACGATTCCGGCCACTTCCGGACCAACCACCACCACCAATGGAAGCGGTGCACCTCCAGCTCCCCGTAGATGGCCTCCGCCGCCCATTTGGTCGCCGGAGCGCGAAACCCGCGCCGCTCCGCCGCGTCTGCTGCCGACGGCGGCTAAACGCCGGTGGGTTGACTGCCTTTGACCGG
>NW_025277494.1:0-1266 GCF_018294505.1 Triticum aestivum
GGGGGGAGGGGGGGTGTGCACTTTTTTGTCTCAGTTGAAACTTCACACCCGACATGCAACTGGGAGGGCACCCCTTTTGTGCTAGATCCAAATCCACCGTCGATATACAACTAGGACCTAACCATTTTTGTTTGAATTACAAGCCCACCCTCGACATGCAACTAGGAGTCGCGGGGATTTTCGTCTCTAGTCGCAACTTCTCCCAGACATGCAATTGAGGGTCCCACTTGTTTCTGTTCCAGTTGCAAGTCCACGCTTGATACACAACTAAGCCCGACCCATTTTGTCCCATTTGCAAGTCCATCCTATACACGCAACTGGAAGTCCAACAAATTTATCCAGTTGCAACTCCACCCCCGCCATGCAATTGTGGAGGGCCACCATTTTTGTTGTCTCGGTTGCAATTCCATCTCGACATGCAACTGGGTCCCAACCCATTTTTTCCTAGTTGCAAGTCCACAATTGACACGCAATTGAGGCGGCTCATTTTTTCCCAATTAGAAGTTCAATTTCAACAGCAACTGCAGCACACGCCGAGGCTGCAATTAAGGGCGGGAGGAGGTTTGTCGGCTAGTAATTCATGAATTTTTATATTTTATCTTTTTTATAAAATAAAAAGTCATGATTTTTGCACATTACCACAAACAACACTTTGTGCATCCTTGCCAATTTCTGTTGGAACATGAGCTTCAATGAATACTGTACAACCAGATTCACTCGCTCAGTGTCCACCATATGCGTAATTTTTTGGGACACCATATTTATGAGTCAAAAATGTATAGTTGGCCAGGCATGTGTTGTACATATTGGAGTACGTTGGAGGGGAAAGATGACAACGCGAGCGTGAAGTTATGAAAATATCACGCATCACTACACAAAATTGATTATCTTGGAAGTTATGAAAATACCAGCTAATACCTAACAAACTACGACTTCCCTATTATGTGCTTAGATGTGAAGTTTTATTTACTCGTTTCACTAGAAATTATTGAGAGAACTCCACTTTTCAACCCTCAACTTACTGCTTCGTTTAATACTCAATCACTACTCTAAAACTAGTTATCGCAACCCTAAATTGCCAAACCATTCAAAACTCAGCCCTCGTTTGGGTCGGCTGATGCGATTCAAAAGACCCACATCACGAACTTCTATACATGTTGACGAAGTGCTATATATATATGCGATGCAAAAACATCAATCACAACCGCATTCCATATTATGTATGGCACCAAATTACATACTTCCTTATACAACACATATTTAGTC
>NW_025277495.1:0-1266 GCF_018294505.1 Triticum aestivum
ATAGCCTAGTTCTTAATCCCCGCAGGAAAGATAAGATGACTTAGATCAGAAGGCATAAGGTATAAGGAGTAAAAAGAGCCTTACGTTCCATCCCACAATCAATTCCCTTATATAACTAAAGAATTTCTAGACTCAACTTCGACCAGTTTGGCTTGGTAATCCTACAGGCAGTCAAGCTCTGATACCAACGCTGTCAGGACCCCGACTCAATGCCACATCGATCTAGCATGTAACACCTCATATCACTTTGCGGCCTCACACACGGTATTCCCACGGGTGTCGCCTTACCTTTGCCCGGGACCGTTTGCGCCTTTTGGCACACGTATATGACAGTGTCGCTAGCATCCATATGATAAGGAGCCCGGGCTGACATGGCTAGTCGTAAACCCAAAGCGGCACAGACTTACAGGGACAGGCATCCATGACCCAGCATCGAACGTGTCGGTCATCAGCGAGTGAATCCAGGCTGTAGCACTGGGCTAGCAGGACTCCAGTGAACCGGGCTGTAGCAGGCTAACAGGACTCCGGTATTCACCGCGTGACATTTCCCCGAAGGGACAGACACAGGAACGACGAAGGACACATGCCGGCCAGCCTAAGTGTTCCGGAGCAGTAGCAAGCTACCATGGCTCGGTGGAAACACTAGGAGACATTTCCCCGTAAGAGAGGCTACTAAAGATAAACAACTAGATGGTCAGATCCCACACATACCAAGCATTTCAATAACATACACACAATATGCTCGATATATGCAATACAACATGGCATCACAAAATGACTCTACGACTCAAGTAGTTTATTCAATAGGCTCCGAGGAGCGAGATATTACAAACATGGGTCTCATGACCCAACACTCAGAGCATACAATCAAAGCACAAGCGGAAGCTATCATGTCTGAGTACAGACATCTATAAATGAAAAAGGCTGAGAAGCCCGACTATCTATCAGATCCTGCCGAGGGCACAAGATCGTAGCTGAGGTATCAAGCTAAACGTCGAAGACCACGCGGAAATACTAGTGAGACTGAAGTCTCTCTGCAAAAACATAAAATAGGCAAACGTGAGTACAAATGTACCCAGCAAGACTTACATCAGAACTATCTACATATGCATCATTATCAACAAAGGGGTGGTGGGGTTTAACTGCAGCAAGCCAGCTTTGACTCGGTGGCTATCCTAGACTACGACTGCAAGCGACTCTTTTGAGGTGGCGCACACGAGTCCACATATTCACCATATCAATACACCACTATGGATTCGCTCCCGT
>NW_025277496.1:0-1266 GCF_018294505.1 Triticum aestivum
TTTTTTTTGGCTTTTTCGTGGACTGTAGGTATGAAGTACAGACTCGATCTAAACTACGAAAAACTGTAAAATCTCACCGAGCAACCTGGAAATCTGATACCACTTGATAGAGGCAAAGGTGTCCCGTCTTTCGATGAGATGATGGATATCGCTTTGGTGGAAGTCGACTTTGACGATCCGACTACGAACGTGCGAGGACGTCGCGCCTTAGCAATCGCTAAACCAACTCCGAGAGGTTATTGACCACGCCGGAGCACGATCAACCTGACCACGAGGGTCTGTTTCCTGCGAGCAAACGAAGAACAAGCAAGAAACTAAGATTGCAATCTGGATATTGCGAATATAAGATGAAAGCTTTATTGATCAAGGTGGGGTTCTGTGACGCCTTTGTCTAGTCGTTGAACACAAACGAAGTACGCGATGTTGCAGCTATGGCGAACTTTTAATCTAAACAAAACCCAAAGTCTAAACGGTGCCCTAAGGGCTGTATATATGGAGGAAGAGAGGGGGAATTTCGTGGCCCTTGGTGGAGGGGTCCGAAATGAACCCTATCTCTTGTTTTCCCCACACATACGGACTCTAAAAATAGCCTATACTTATGTATTTCGAAATTACATGGGCCTGGCCCAATAAAAAGGTGACGCAGCACCTATAATAGCCTCTGGACGAAATTTATGAAGTGACATCTTGTATATTTCGTCCAAGGCTTCATGCACTCGTTATGGAGGCTTCAAAGACCTGAAATCATCACTTGTAACTCTGTTCTTGTTCCCCTTGCGCATGCCATCATCTCCATGCTTGTTCTTGCTCCAATGTTCATCCTTCTCCAAGCTAGGCCCTTCATTTGTAAGCAAAACAAATGTATCCAATTTAGGCAGCATCATATTCTCATGAACATTAGAATCATTACCAAAAAA
This sequence comes from Triticum aestivum, assembly GCF_018294505.1. Lineage (NCBI taxonomy): Eukaryota > Viridiplantae > Streptophyta > Magnoliopsida > Poales > Poaceae > Triticum > Triticum aestivum. The sequence goes on from NW_025277496.1 coordinate 918, forward strand.
CGAAAGTACCTGATAGAGGCGAGGGTGTCCCGATCTTTCGATGAGATGATAACTATCGATTTGGTGGAGACGACTTTGACGATCCGACTACAAACGTGCACGACGTTGCGCCTTAGCAATCGCTAAACCAACTCTGAGAGGTTATTGACCATGCTGGAGCACGATCAACCTGACCGCGAAGGTCTATTCCTGCAAGCAATCGAAGAACAAGCAAGAATATGATAAAGCAATCTGAATATTGCGAATATATATGAAGTATTGATAATGGTGGGGATCCGTAAGCGGTCTTGGTCTGGTCGTTGGACACAAACGAAGTACACGAAGTTGCACTGGCTAACTTTTAACTAAA
>NW_025277497.1:0-1266 GCF_018294505.1 Triticum aestivum
CCTGAGGCTGACATGTGGGCCCCGGTGCCCCTAACCTTTTAATTAAGTTAGTTTAACCCCTGTTTAACCCCAGTGTCACTGACGTGTGGACCCCACACGTCAGGATTGACCTGGACAGCCGCGTTGACCGCTGATGCAATTATGACGTCATGCTGACGCGATTATACATTTTCTGGAATTAAAATAATTGAGAAAATCCAGAAAATGATTTAAACTTCAAAAATTCATAACAATTCAACCGTAGCTCAGATTTAAATAATTTATATATGAAAAATTATCAGAAAAATGCAACCTTTCCATCTGTACTAGTTTCATGCATGAAAAACCAACTTATACATGCTGAATATGGGAAAACACATTATGGCATATATAAGAGACCTAATTTAGAAATGCATTTGAACCTTTGGTTCAAATGGACTTCAAGCTAATTGAACACTAGTTGCATTAGCTCAACAGCATCACATCTACATGCCATATTCATGCATCATATTGTTGCATATGATTGTGTTTTGATTGCCGGCACCGTTCCTTCTCGATAGGTCCTGCTCCGGAGACGTTCCAGAGTATCTGTCTGTGAAGCAGTGCCTCCCTTGTTGATTTACCAGGCAAGCAACCCCCCTTGTTCATTTCGATAAAACCCTACTCTCTCGCTCCTGCTCTCAGTTATTGCATTAGGACAACAACAATTCATCTGCTACTATGTGCTGCGGTAGTTGAACCCATTCCTCTGCATGACCTGTCATTGCCAGAGTAAATAGTTGAAACCCACTAGCATGTGTAGGAGTTGATTGAAGCCATTGTTGTGTTCCTACCATGCTATGCCTGCTATTGCTTAGAGTTGTGTCAGGTCTGATTCATTGGGAATGAATTGGAGTGTTACGATATGTTCTGATGCTGAGAGTGAAGTGTGTGAACACGATTTGGTAAAGGTAGCGGTGAGAGGCCATGTAGGAGTACATGGTGGGTTGTCTCACTGGAACCGTCCTTAAGCCCTGAGTTCTGTGTATGTTGTCCAATGACTCGATACTACCACACATTGGGCTCCGGGCGCTCCAAGCCCTCTCGACTTATTAACCAACTTGGTCTCTGTCCAGGAGTCGCAACTAGTTTCTGGTGTTTGTAGGTAGTGCTATTTTTCTACCAAGTGGCACCCGGCAGGGTGGGCTTGGGACAGACTAGGCACACGTGGCCCGGTGTACCGAGTGGCACCCGGTTGGTGGGCTCGGGAACCCTGTACACATCGTTTGGGGCCGTAAGCGACACCCC
>NW_025277498.1:0-1266 GCF_018294505.1 Triticum aestivum
CTGCCCTCACAAAACCACCAAAGTCTCCGCCGAAAGGCAATTATGAGCGCATTATTGCAAAGACATTTGCCGAAGCGGAGCGGTCGGGAAGTACTGTCAGTGATCAAAGGTTAAAAGAACGACGAGCTGGGAAAAAATTGCCCAGCTCGGCGAACAAGCGAACCAATCGTGCCCCCCGCTCAAGGTGTCTAGCGACATCGTCGCTTATGATCCGAGGATGGTGCCCAGTTATAGCAATCTTGGAGATTACCTGCTCGACGATGTACATTATGATATCTTGGAGGTGGACGAACACAAATACCATTACGGGAAGCCTCTCGTCAAATATGAAAGATCTCTAACAACGATGATGCGAAGATTACATGATTGGTACATGAAAACCTGCAGAGAGTCTGGGGGGAGGAATACTTTGACAATGAGAGTTAAACCGGCACATGACCTCGTTGGAATTGAATTGTTGAATGTTCCATTTGAGGAGTTCTTCCAGTTTTTCAATCAAAAGGCCCTCGATAAATCAACGATCACTTGCTACTGTCTGTAAGTAGTACTACTTCTGTCATTAAGTCTCTCTATATAGGTCAGCTCTTTCATTGCATGTATTTATAATTGTCCTCACTATATTATGCAGATTGAAGATCGCCGAATTGAAGAAAAGACAAATCAGTGATATTGGGTTCATTAACACAAATCTCATATATGCAACTGAGGTTAAATATCATGCCGAAAATACCGAGGCCAACTTGCTACGATCGTTGGTAATAAATGAAAACAAAGATATAATAATCTTTCCTTACAACTTCAAGTGAGTGTTACTGTGCATATTCGGTTTCCCTTATTAGTCCAGGTTATAGTAATGTAATTGATGACTTATGCATGCGTGCACAGCTTCCACTATATTCTCCTAGAGATTAAGCTTGAGCAGGGAGTAGTAACCGTCTTAGACTCGAGACGAAAAGATCCCCAGGACTATGCGGACATGACTCAAATTCTCGAGAAGTAAGTTAAATCGATCATTATCCACCATATGAGCAACTTTGTTCATTTCCTGATATCAAGTAATTGTTTTCTTTGTCTGGCAGGGTTTGGGGAAAATTCACCAAAAAAGCTCCGGGACTGCCGAAGAAGCTGCAATTTAAACACCCGAAAGTAAGTACGATAGTAGCATGTTCCGCGCATCTCCTAGTTATTCAAGCGCTAGTTTCATCAATACCATTTAGCATGCTTGCTTATCAGTTTGATTGACCTCTATTTCTTGTAAAGTGGTTG
>NW_025277499.1:0-1266 GCF_018294505.1 Triticum aestivum
GCCGCCCGAGCCGCCCACAGACCGACCGACGACCCGCAAATTACGCCATCCAACCGTAGCCACACACATTATGACAGCAACTCAACCAACCAGACGAAATTCACGCAAACACAGCAATATTTCATATAAACAACGACGAAAATCATATGAAGTACCAGATTCTCATACAAACATGACGGATTTCATTACATTCAAATGAACTATGTGGTGCTAGTTCTGGACAACACAGGTATATAAAAACCTGGCCTAAATGGTCACCCGCCGATCGATTTGCATTCCTCATGTCTGGTAGCACGATCACTGGACTGCCGAGAGCCCCGGAGGTATATGCTTCAGCGCAAAGGACGGCTCGCTTCCCCACTGCCCAACTGATATCATCAGCTAATGCCGAAGATGATGGTGGAAGGGGGCTTCCCTGCTTCCGTGGAGCCCATGCGGGGTCGACGAAGGTCCTCGCAACAAAAGGATCCGGCAAGACACCTGCTGTGTACACCGGCGTCGCCTCCACGGTGGCCTTCATGGGACCCAAGCGGTGGCGGCCTCCCATGTTCTACTTCTCCTTGATGATGGCGGCGGAGGCGAAGGCGCTGGCCATCGACTCGTTGCTCTCCGTGCACATGGCTTTTGTCGCTGCTTGCATGGCACGGCCGCCAGCATGGGAGTCTCGGCCACAGAAACGGGAGACGCGGTACGAGGCACCAGCGTGGACGGCAGCAACGACACCCGTGCGCTGCTCCTCGTCGAGCTGGCCTGGAGCGGTGAGTTGCTGAACCGCCCGCCGGCTTAGGGAGGCAACTGGCTCCGTCGGGCGAGGGGAGGGAGGTGGCTCAGCGAGGTGCATAGCTCGTATCCGGCGGGCTACCCAGCCGGCTATGATGCGGAATCAACATATATATACACTAACCTAAAATGCACAAAAATGCTATCGGAGAGGGGTTATATCGACCCCCCTCATGTATCCACATACATACATCTATACATACATATATACTTACATATATGTATAAATTTTTGTAGATATAAACTTTTGCATATATAAAGTTTTTCTAAAATCTAACTTTTGCATATATGAACATATATACACAGAGAACATATACATAAAATGCACAAAAAAATAAGAGGAAATTAAAGGGCGCCGGCGGCCGGACCGAACGCGGCGGCGTGTGGTCGAGGCGACGGCGACGGGGTTGGGGAAGGGGCGGCGCGCGCGGCGACGGCGACGGGGTCGGGGAACGGGTGGCGCGCGCGGCGACGGCGACGGGGTCG
>NW_025277500.1:0-1266 GCF_018294505.1 Triticum aestivum
AGTACAATTTTTGCCTGATACGTCTCATCATATCTTGGGTCACATAATATGTCCCTAGACCACGAATCTGGGTGAAGTTCAGGGAGCTTGACTTGTAGCCATTCTCGAGCTTCCACCCAGAATCTCTTTAATTTGCATGTGTGCACTTGATAAGTGCATGCATCAAATCCTCATCTGCAGCTTAACAGATTTTGCATGTAGCCACGGTAGCAACCTATCGCTTCTTACGACAGTAATTTGATCCGTTTTTTCATACATGTATGTTTTCGTCCGTCGTCGTTCATTCGTAAGACTTACCGTTTCTTGCTAGGTTCGTTCGTAGGCTGGATGTGTTTTTGCACGTCGCTTAGCTGGGCCCCCGCATATTGGCCCAACGAAAGAAGCCCATAAATTAAATGTAAAATCTGAAGGCAGCCCACCACTTCGCTGCGCACACGAGGCAAAAGTATAATGGTCTGAACGAGGGGATCGAACTAGGGACCTCCTATGCGCCGCGTTATGCGGCATACTGTCGATCAAACGCATAGGGGACTCTGACCTGGGCCGGCCCAGTAGTGTACTGTATGGTGGGATCAAAAAAGAGATAAAGTAAAGTTCTAGCCAGCTCGGAGTCGAGCCCTGGACCTCGTGCGGCGGTGAGCGCGACAACAGCCAACAGACCAAACTAGTCCTAGTTACATAGTAGCAGCGCGTATAGGCATGCTGCAGGTGAGTAAAATGACACGATAGCAGTACTGTAGCTAATGTATTTTCTTAAAAAAATGTACATATTTCAAATTTCGAAAATGTTTTTTGAAACCACGAACAGTTTTTAAAAACATATGAAAATGTTTCAAAAACTAAATGTTTTTCCGATCACACGAACATTTTTCAAAAAACTTGAACGACTATTATTTTTGCAAACATTTTTGTAAATTTTTTGAACATTTTTTAAAATTGCAAACATTATTTCGAAAGCTTGATTTTTTAGAAATAAGAAAAAAATTTCAAATTGCAAACATTATATTGGAAAACGTGAACATTTTCTAAAATATACGAACATTTTTTTAAACAAGAACATTTTTCGCAATGTATGAACATTTTTTGGAAACACGAGCATTTTCAAAATTTGTGAACATTTTCTTAAAATTTACAAACATTTTGAAAACGCGAACATTTTCTAAAATTTGAGAACATTTTTTTAAAGCACGAACATTATTTCAAAATTTATGAACATTTTTTGAAAACATGAACATTTTAAATTTTACAATTATTTTGAAAACGCAA
>NW_025277501.1:0-1266 GCF_018294505.1 Triticum aestivum
TATTATCTCTATCAATAAAATTTGCCCTCCATGTTGGAATACTACTAAGCATGCCCTCGGTCCCATCATGTTTCCCAACAGGCAGAGAACAAAGTACTTAATTGTGCACTGTTAGTCATCAATCACGTGGACCTGCATGCAAGCAAGCACGGACGTTAATCAACTGGCAACAGTTAACAAAACAAAAATCTAATCTGCTCAAATTAATAGACCGCCGACGAACTAATGGTCAATCGGCCAGTAATAATTAACAAAACAGAAACCTAATCTATTCAGACTAATAGACCACCGATCAACTAATGGTGAATCGGCTAGCAACAGTTAGCAAAACAGACACCTAATCGTTTTCAAATTAATAGACCGCCGATGAAACAATGGTTAATCCTCTTGCAGTAGTTAACAAAACAGAAACCTAATATGTTCCAATTACTAGACCAGCGACGAACTAATGTATAATCGGCTAGCAACAGTAAACAAAACAGAAACCTAATATTTTCAAATTAATAGACCGGTGATGAACTAATGGTTGATCGGATAGGAACAGTGTATTTTTTTAGAAATTAAAGTCATCACCAACACAGTATTTTCACTGTGATTTCCTTTCGTTATCCATGTTCTACAATTACTCCTCTATTATCTTAGCTATTGTTCATGTGCGCACTAGCTATCCTCTGAGGCCAACGACCATGAGATCGACATATCCGCCGAGCTCTACTCTAACAAAGATTAGGATTAGTACTAGATTAGTTCATTTAGTACCAAAAATGTACGAACTTTTTCAACTACCGAGTCTCCTTTGTTGTGAGAACTATCAAATATTGCTTCGTTGCATGACTTGCACGCGGTATTTGAGTTCTAGTGTTGGATCGTCCATGTCTGTCTGGCTGTCACGGATATGTCTGAACATGTCCACGGACAATTGAGGGTGTCCATTTGTTGGATACCCGTGAATATGACCTTACATTCATTCGCCTCACAAAAGTACATTGTAGAATGCATCGGGCATAGTTGCTGATTTACTCCTCTTGGTCCCTAGAGCTAACAAATCAACCACCACATTCATTGATATGACATCGAAGAATTGATAGGTTTGTTGGAGATAATCACGAGTTGGACATCCAGTCCGGCACGGACTTGGAGTTGTGCCCGAGTCTGCTATGTATAGTTCAATTAGTAGTATTATAAATACGAAAATGCTAAACCTACGTAAACTATTACTACTTGAAGTTACGAACTTCCTTCCCCACGTACTAAACATTCCCCCCC
>NW_025277502.1:0-1266 GCF_018294505.1 Triticum aestivum
CCGTATGCAGGTATTACGGACCCACTTATTGCTGAAGCACTTGCTATTTGTGACGGAGTCATTTTTGCAAAGCTTCGAGGCTATGATAAAGTCGTCACTCGTTACGGAGACAGATTGTATGGAGATCGTTGATCTCTGGAACTCGCGCCATATTCATCGAGCTGTGGTGGCGCCTATCTTGTCCGAAATTGGGGATCACGGTTCTAGTTTTTCTTCTTTTTTTGTTCAACATGTACTTAGGTCAGCAAACTTTTATGCCCATCATTGTGCAAAGCAAGCTAGCACTATGAAGGTGATAGATTGCTGGCTAGATGTTACTTTTTCTTGTAACACTAGTAGAAAAGGGGGCAATGGTCCAGGCCAGGTCAGCCCACTAATCCCAGTTCAACCCAGAACCGGGACCAATGGGGGCATTTGACCCGGTTCGTGAGCCCCGGGGGCCGGCCGGGCCACGTGGGCCATTGTTCCCGGTTCGTCTGGACCTTTTGGTCCCGGTTGGTTGGACGAACCGGGACCAATGCGCCTCGCTCCTGGCCACCACCATTGGTCCCGGTTGGTGGCTTGAACCGGGACCAAAGGCTGACCATTAGTCCCGGTTCAAGCCACCAACCGGGACTAAAGAGTTGGCTCTCGTTGCGGTCAGAGTTTAGTCCCACCTCGCCAACCGAAGGGGAATCAGACCGGTTTATAAGCCCCTCCCTCTCTCCCTTTGTTGAGCTCCTCTCAAAATGAAAATAGATGCCCTTATACAGGAGATTTAATCTAAATTCATATGAATTTCTCTGAAATTAGTAGAAATTCATTATGAATTTAGGTTGAATTTTTTCTATAAGCGCATCAATACTCATTTCTGAGCAGTTTTTTATATAGTTTTTTTTCTGTTATATTTATTTTTTAATCACAACTATTTTTTTCTATTTATTTCTAAATTGTAATAAGTCATTAAAAATAAGCATCTATGCTCATTTTTTAAGTAAAGTTAATCACAACTATTTTTGCTTCTATTTATTTCTGAGTAGTTTTTTATATAGTTTTTTTTCTTTTCTGCTATTTTTTTTTCTGAATTGTAATAAGTCATTAAAAATAAGCATATATGCTCATTTTTTAAGTAAAGTTAATCACAACTATTTTTTAGTTAAGTTAATCACAACTATTTTTTTCTATTTATTTCTGAATTGTAATCAGTCATTAAAAATAAGCATCTATGCTCATTTTTTAAGTAAAGTTAATCACAACTATTTTTGCTTCTATTTATTTCTCAGTAGT
>NW_025277503.1:0-1266 GCF_018294505.1 Triticum aestivum
GAGCCTCAACACTCATTGGACCGCATACATCGGTATGTATGATTTCCAATAAGTCGGTTGCTCGCTCCATTGTTCCTGAGAACGGAGTCTTGGTCATTTTACCCATAAGGCATGGTTCGCACGTGTCAAATGATTCATAATCAAGAGACTCTAAAAGTCCATCAGCATGGAGCTTCTTCATGCGTTTGACACCTATGTGACCAAGGCGGCAGTGCCACAAGTATGTGGGACTATCATTATCAACCTTACTTCTTTTGGTACTCACATTATGAACATGTGTAGCATCACGTTCGAGATTCATAAAGAATAAACCATTCACCATAGGAGCATGACCATAAAACATATCTCTCATAAAAATGGAACAACCATTATTCTCAGATTTAAAAGAGTAGCCATCTCAAATTAAACGAGATCCCGATACAATGTTCATGCTCAAAGCTGGCACTAAATAACAATTATTAAGGTTTAAAACTAATCCCGAAGGGAGATGCAGAGGTAGCATGCCGACGGCGATCACATTGACCTTGGAACCATTCCCGACGCGCATCGTCACCTCGTCCTTTGCCAGTTTCCGCTTATTCTGCAGCCCCTGTTTTGAGTTACAAATGTGAGCAACTGCACCGGTATCAAATACCCAGGAGCCACTACGGGCACTAGTAAGGTACACATCAATTACATGTATATCACATATACCTTTGGTTTTGCCGGCCTTCTTATCCGCTAAGTACTTAGGGCAGTTCCGCTTCCAGTGACCGCTTCCCTTGCAATAAAAGCACTCAGTTTCGAGCTTGGGTCCATTCTTTGGCTTCTTCCCGGCAGCTTGCTTGCCGGGCGCGGCAACCTCCTTGCCGTCCTTCTTGAAGTTCTTTTTACCCTTGCCTTTCTTGAACTTAGTGGTTTTATTGACCATCAACACTTGATGTTCCTTCCTGACTTCTACCTCTGCTGATTTCAGCATAGCAAATACTTCAGGAATGGTCTTTTCCATCCCCTGCATATTGAAGTTCATCACAAAGCTCTTGTAGCTTGGTGGAAGCGACTGGAGGATTCTGTCAATGACCGCATCATCCGGGAGATTAACTCCCAGCTGAGTCAAGCGGTTATGCAACCCAGACATAGTGAGTATGTGCTCACTGACAGAACTGTTTTCCTCCATCTTACAGCTGAAGAATTTGTCGGAGACTTCATATCTCTCGACCCGGGCATGAGCTTGGAAAACCATTTTCAGCTCTTCGAACATCTCATATGCTCCATGTCTCTCAAAAC
>NW_025277504.1:0-1266 GCF_018294505.1 Triticum aestivum
AGTAGTAGTAAGCTTCACCTCATCCTGCGAGCCACCACGCCCGTGGGCGGGGGAGACGGCAAACTAAGCAAGTTTCTCCTAGTTCTGCGAGTTGACGGGACACATCAAAAGTACTCCAGTGTATAGAGCCTTGCCTCTAAGGTAGGCCCCACATGGTTTGCCTCTTTTTTTAATTTAACATAACACGTCAAGTCGCAATTTGTTTGTTCACCCGTGGTAGACGATCCTCCCTCAACCAAGTGGACAACCAGTACACGTGCCAAATTACCACGTGGGCTGCCTTTTTCGTACAGAAATGAGCTCCACCGTGTACCCGCGCGGGCGTGGTTGGGAAAGAGACTAGAGTATGTGCGCCGTGCATGCACCTCTTCTCTTCGTGCACGTCCCCCACCTACGTGGGTGTGTGAGAGAGGGATACAAACCTAGACATAATGCACCATCCATCCCCATGCCTCCGCCCAGTCCGACCACCAGTCACCACCACGGCACCACGCCCCACTCCTCCTCACCTTATCTCTCATATTTCTCCCTCCATTTTTATATACAAGGGCCGCTATCAAAATTACAATTTGCAGATATACAAGGCCACTAACACTAATCGATGCAATATTAATGGTGTTTTCCTCGTGGTATTAGCAAAGGAGGACATTAATTATCCCTTGCATGCATGCGGGAGTTCGTAAAAAATGCATCTTGATGTTCCGTGAAATGCACGGGCATCTTGCTAGTCCATGAAAACAACACATGGCAAAATTCGATGGTGAACGAGGGATTTGAATCTGTTGGGAGGGGCTGTTTGCATCTTGCCTGGGGTAGCCAAAATATTGGCGACCCTTTTGTCCACCGGTGCCTTTGCCACCGATGAACGAGGAATGGCTCAAGTGCTCATGTTGTCATGCATCCTCCAGCGCGCACGTTGGAGATGAGCTCACATGAGCTGTTTTTTTTATCCCACAACGCCGCCCGAGCCGCCCGCAGACCAACCAGCGACCCGCAAATTATGCCATCCAACCGTAGCCGCACACATTATGACAGCAACTCAACCAACCGGACGAAATTCATGCAAACACGTAGACAAACTGATATTTCCTATAAACAACGATGGAAATCATATAAAATACCGGATTTTCTCATAAACATGACGGATTTCATTGCATTCAAATGAACTACGCGGTGCTAGTTATAATACCTGGCCTAAATGGTCGCCCGCCGATCGATTTGTGTTCCTCATATCCGGCAGCACGATCACCGGACTGTCGGGAGCCC
>NW_025277505.1:0-1266 GCF_018294505.1 Triticum aestivum
GATCGTACACATTTGCGTGCATGATTAGTGTACGATTGAATCGGGGGCGTCACAAGTTGGTATCAGAGCCGACTGCCTGTAGGAATCCCCCTTCCACACTCCTTGGCCGAAGTCGAGTCTAGACATTGCAAAAACTTTTACTAACTTGGCTGTGTGCCTTACGGGCCCACGTCGCCATCGGGTGGTATTAGGATCTTTTATTCCTCATCTATACTCTGGGACTCTGATCTCTCTACTATTCGGGTTAAATGAATTTGCTAACTCTAAGATTAGGATCTCGTGATCGCATCCACCCGAAGAGCCCCTCACTTCATATGATCGTCTGCTAAACAGAAGATTCCGAAGATACTCTCTGATGTTCACTCGAGACTTTGTGCCCATCACTTTTGCTATTCCTGACCACCGATAAATCCGTATGGATAACTACTTACACTTGCCATTCATACGATCATCCCCCATTGATCTTGTTATTACAAGATACCCCGAAGTTTTCTTTATTGTTCCGAGAGTACTTTGTGCCTACTGCCTAGCAGTTCTTTGCCACATGAATACCCCTTCAAATAAATCCTCGCACTTATCGAGTATCCGCTCATCCCCCAGCTGTTCATGTATTACACAAAAGTCTTCGAAATACCACCCGATATTCCGAAAATCCTCAGCAACCTATTGCTCTGGAATTTCTTGTTTGCTTTCATTATGATTAATCCCATAAGTATATAAATCTTATTGACATTCCTTGTCATTATCATTTTGAGTCTGTTGACTCAATATGTTTGCGAATACACGCAATCGTCATTGATCCTTATAAAATTACCTTTCCGACTGAGCTGCCATTCTTTTAACTGGAATTGGTTCTCGACCAATCCAATTGTCTTTGATTGTACCCTACGGCTATTCAACTTATCCACCCCTAATCAGAGCATTGCTTCTGATCCCTTGATTTGGAAATCATAATTTCTTTGCATTTGACAATTGAGTTAGTCAGTTGTTTCTATAATCTGCTTCCTCTAGTTGAGTACCGATGCTCACGTCAGATCCCTTGTGGACTACCAGATCCTTTGTTGGATTTTATCTGACAACGCCCTTCATATTCAATAAACTTGTGAGCCTTTTCTCGGATACATAGTGGCTTTGGTAAATTGTATCGTCTGCTTTCTCAACCATGCTCTGCCTTCGAGCTTGAGTTAATTACTTCTAAAAGATTCTGGTATAGGATTCTAAGATGCCCCGATGGGTTGAACCTATGCCTTCCTTAATATGTGTGAA
>NW_025277506.1:0-1266 GCF_018294505.1 Triticum aestivum
AAAAAAATTTGTGCACATAGATCGAATCACTCATCAATAGTCAAATATCAGTTAGCTTTTGTTCCCTATCTGACTCTGCTGTTTGCATATATGTCTGCCACTTTTTCCAAGCCTATGCTTTTCCCCTTCAATGAGCACCAGTTTTTTCTTTGGCCTATAAAATGGAAACTACTCCCTCCGTGAAGAAATATAAGAGCGTTTAGATCACTCAAATAGCTGTAATATTTCTTGGGATATAAATGATACATTTACCGAAAGGACGTCTTTCTTTGCCTGTCTAGTTGCTTTGATTGTTTGAACGGCTTAAATTGTGATTGATTTACATAAACGTTCCTGTTGATGATGTAGGTTTTGGTAGGCGAATCCTTGGTGAAGCAAGCAGACCCTGGGCGAGCCATCGCGGGGCTCTTCGGGAAAGAACTGGTGCACTGAAACAACTAGCTCAGACTTGTTTGTGGTAGACTAGTAGTAGTAGCTGCCAGACCACCGCATGATGAACAATAATGGTCTCTTTTTCTTTTGGATGAGCAACAAGATTTGATCTTTTTTATGTGGGAATAAACATATTCTTTATTTATGGGGAACAAATGTATGATCTACCAGTTGCGTGCATATATTGTTGACAAAACATGCAACCTTGTAATCAACTCAGCCAAACATGATCGAAGTGTGTCCAAATTAATCCAATGACGACTACAATTCTCAGTCACAAGTACATAAATCTTTTTGATTTCTGGTTTGGTTGGGGTGCGTCAGTCCAAGGCTATAGTGCAAGACCATGGCGACGCTTGGGGGCCCCAGCAGCTAGCTGCTGTGGTGGGCCCTCCCCCATATAAAAAATTAAATTAATATCATAGGGTGAATCCAAAGATCCACGTATCAGATATTAAACTGACAAGAACAGATACTACACTTGATCTTAGCCAAGAGGCCGAGAAAGGTATGCTTTGGATGTTGCCCCTGCCCCTATTCGCCGGCTTTCTGGTTTTCTCTGTTTTCCTTTTTCTTTTTTGTTGTGTTTTTTTTCTGTTTCTGCTTCTATTTTTTTTTCCTTTTTTCCCTTTCCTTTCCTTTATCCTTTTTCGTTTTTATTTTATCCTTTGTTTTCGAAAATGTTTTCATTTTGTTCATGATTTCAAAAATTGTTCACAGTTTCAAATTTGGTTCACTTTTTAAAAATTTGTTCACAATTCAAAAAATTGTTCATCGTATATCACAAAATTATTCAGCATGTATTTACATTTTGTTTAGCGTATATCACAAAAA
>NW_025277507.1:0-1266 GCF_018294505.1 Triticum aestivum
CCCCCCAGGGTCACTGACGCGTGGGCCCTGTCGGACAGGTGGTTAGTTAGTCCTAATTACCGTTAGTCAACCCCCCCCCTGACACTGACAGTGGGCCCCAGCGCCACTAATCCCTAATTAGGATTAATTTAAACCTGTTAAACCCCCCCTGTCACTGACGTGTGGCCCCCACACGTCAGGTTTGACTTCAGCCAGCCGCAGTTGACCACTGACGTCATGCTGACGTCATGCTGGCGCAATAATTATAATTTCTGGATTTAATTTAAATCAGGAAATTCCAGAATATTATTTAAACTTCAAAAATTCATAACTTTTATTCTGTAACTCCAAATTGGACAAATTATATATGAAAAATGATCAGAAAAATCCAATCTATCCATCTGTACTATTTTCATGCATGATCAAACAAGTTAAATTGATGTTTCAAGCAGAACAAGGAAAAGCACTTTAAAAGGCCATATTTGAATTTGAAATTTGAATCCTTGATTCAAATTTGCTCAAATCCTTCTGGTTTTAGTTGCATTATCCCAACATACTCATATTGCCATGTTTCATGCATGCATCATATTGTTGCACATTGTTTGGTGATGTTGTGTACCGATGTCCTTTGCGACAGGTTCTGCCTCCGAGGAGTACCGTGATTACCCTAACGAAGAACCGTATCAGTGCATCGAACCATCAGGCAAGCAACCAACCATTTGATCATATCGATACAATCCCATGTTCTCGCTCCTGCTCTCTTTTACTGCATTAAGACAACACGATTCAAACTGCTGTGTGCTACGGTAGTTGAACCCATTTCCTCTGCATGACCTGTCATTGCAACAGTAACTAGATGAAACCCACTAGCATGTGTAGGAGTTGATTGAGCCCTATGTATGTGTTGTTCCTACCTTGCTATGCCTGCTATGCTTAGAGTCGTGTCAGGTCTGGTCCATCTGGGTGATGGGCTAGAGTGAAATGATTATGTCGGTAATGAGAGTGGTGTGGTGAACACGATTTGGTAAAGGTATCGATGAGAGGCCATGTAGGAGTACATGGTGGGTTGTTTCATTGAAGCCGACCTTAAGCACTGAGATCTGTATGTGTGATTTAAGAATCAGCTACTACCATGCATTGGGCCCGAAACCAATGGACACTCTCGGCTTCTTATTCACCCTAGTTCTCCGTCCAGGAGTTGCAAGTAGTTTCTGGTGTTTGTAGCCTACTGGAGGCCGTGGACAGCGCTGACCGTAGGGGTGGGCTGTGATGCGGTAGGTACGTGGC
>NW_025277508.1:0-1266 GCF_018294505.1 Triticum aestivum
CCGGGTCAGAAACATAACTTTTCAAGAAGGAGATATGGTGCTTCGGCTCATCCAAGATCAGACCGATATGCATAAGTTATCCCCACCTTGGGAGGGGCCTTTCGTGGTCAGCAAGAATCTGCACAATGGGTCATACTATCTGATCGATATTCGAGAGCATAAAGACTCACGTACATCAGAGGAGGAGACCAACAGGCCGTGGAACATAGCTCATCTTCGGCCTTACTATACCTAAGCCGTCGGCTCTACTTATGTACATATTATGACAGTGTATATATTATGATTAATATAATAAACCGGAGCCTCAGCTAAAGCGGGGTATTTGTTCTTTTACATCATGCGTGGTTACACGGAGTTGTTCTGTCTTAAAGCGGCCTCTGGTTTACCCCTTGAAAATTTTATAAACATCACTTGGGGGCTTGGTCGTGTCCGAACCAATGCAACACCTTTTGATAGGCGCAAGCCACCAGATCACTTGGGGACATGGTCAAGTCTGAACCAGTCACGCCTCTTGATCGGCCTAAGGCCATAGAATCACTTGGGGGCTTGGTCGAATCAGAACCATTGCCACGCCTCTTGATCGGCATAATGCCACAGTTTCACTTGGGGACCTGGCTGACTTGAACCATAGCTACACTTATTGGGAGCTTGGTCGTGTCCGACCATGGTAACACCATCTGATCGGCTCAGTAAAGCCTCTTTTTGCAAACGGTTTTATCATTGCCTTTGCTTCCATATTTTTTGATAACTGTTGTTTTATTTTTGTTGCATTTTTTAAACCGACAATATTTTTAAACCGGTTCAAACTGTCAATTGATGGAACATGGTCCATTTTTAATCCGGAGATTATTTGCTCGGTTTGACTTTTTCTGTTAACATCCCATTATGGAGTAGCAGGGTGTTTACCATAACCCGGCACGGTTTACATGGTAAACCGGCATTATGAACACAAGAGCTGTTTTCTCCTTTGATGGTATTGGTTTATAAACCTCCGCTTCAAGACTGGCTAAGCCAACTTCATGCCCAGCGATGGCAGGTACTTTGTATCACAAAATTTGATCATATACCTCAATTTCATTGCATATATATACAAAGGTCATAAACCGGCTGGCGGTACAACCGCCGGGGCAGTTTAAGATTTTGTGGTTGCAGGAAATATAGATTGAAGGTTTCGATCATTCAAACAAAAGTATCAGCACCAATGCACGAAAGGCATCTCAGAAGCAAGAGTATTGGCTACCCTATTACAAGGCAACATGGTGCCCA
>NW_025277509.1:0-1266 GCF_018294505.1 Triticum aestivum
CCCCCCCCCCTCGCTTTTTATTATAAAGCAAACATCCGATACATCCAGCTTGCTGGGGCCGCAGCACTAATAAGCCCAAAAGAAAACAAAAGAAAATGAAAGAGAAAAAAATGCCGACACCAGCAGATCAACGAAGAAAGGAAGACCAACAACCGCTGCACCCTCCGACAAAGTACCACCGCGCTCCCAGCATCTCCAAGCGCCTCGCACCAAGCAGCACCTTCAAGAAGGAATGCGACGCCGTCACCGCTATTGCCCGATCAAGTTCTAGGGTTTCCCCCGGTACGCGTGAAGGAAATATGCCCTGGAGGCAATAATAAAGTTGTTATTTATATTTCCTTATGTCATGATAAATGTTTATTATTCATGCTAGAATTGTATTAACCGGAAACTTAGTACATGTGTGAATACATAGACACACTAAGGGTCACTAGTATGCCTCTACTTAACTAGCTCGTTGAATCAAAGATGGTTAAGTTTCCTAGCCATGGACATGAGTTGTCATTTGATTAACGAGATCACATCATTAGAGAATGATGTGATTGACTTGAACCATTCCGTTAGCTTAGCATTTGATCGTTTAGTACATTGATGTTGCTTTCTTCATTACTTATACATGTTCCTATGACTATGAGATTATGCAACTCCCGAATACCGGAGGAACACTCTGTGTGCTACCAAACGTCACAACGTAACTGGGTGATTATAAAGGTGCTCTATAGATGTCTCCGATGGTACTTGTTGAGTTGGCATAGATCGAAATTAAGATTTGTCACTCCGATAGTCGGAGAGGTATCTCTAGGCCCTCTCGATAATGCACATCACTATAAGCCTTGCAAGCAATGCAACTAATGAGTTAGTTGAGGGATGATGGATACCGACGATGGAATCTCGGGCAAGTAACATACCGATGACAAAAGGGAACAACGTATGTTGTCATGCAGTTTGACCGATAAAGATCTTCGTAGAATATGTAGGAGCCAATATGAGCATCCAGGTTCCGCTATTGGTTATTGACCGGAGACGTGTCTCGGTCATGTCTACATAGTTCTCGAACCCGTAGGGTCCGCACGCTTAACGTTCAGTGACGATCGGTATTATGAGTTTATGTGTTTTGATGTACCGAAGGTAGTTCGGAGTCTCGGATATGATCACGGACATGACGAGGAGTCTCGAAATGGTCGAGACATAAAGATCGATATATTGGATGACTATGTTTGGACTTTAGAAAGGTTCCGGGCAAGTTCGGACAAAAACCGGAGTACC
>NW_025277510.1:0-1266 GCF_018294505.1 Triticum aestivum
GTCCAAACCAGGACATAAACTCTCTGGTAGTTTATTTACGCTAAGCTCATTCTGCTCCTTGTACTGCACCTGGGCTTGATTATTTAATAACGCTCATAACCACAATCAATTCATACACGAGAGCCACACCTACATATTACAATAATAATAATAAACTTTCATTTTTGTCAAAAATGAAAGCATTTCTGCATAGCTGTTACCCTGATCCAAATAGGGGAGCTTAAAGATTTACTCCCCCCCACTCCCAAACCCTAGCCAAGACCAAATAGAACCATGCTGGCTGATATTAAAGGCAAGATACACAGCTAGCCATGCGATACATGCCAGACAGCAATCTAAAAACACGTGTGAAATGGTTTCTAACTTGTTCAAAACAGAAGCTAGTATACCCCTCCCACATTCGTTTAACCAATTATTTTGACTTAGGTAGAATAACGCTGCCACGTACGAACCACAGAAAAAAAATATACCTTTAAACATAATTGAAGATTACACAATATTTTAAACCTGAATTTGACCTGTGTATTCAATAAAGCCAAATACACTGAGTGCATAAAACCGCCAGAAGTGGGAAGAGCATATTATAAAATTCATGGTCCGTAGTTAGTTGCGCGTCCACACCCTTTAAGGCAGTCTCATTCCGCCCCGCTAGATGCTGACCAGTGAGAGCCCTACAAAATTCTTATGGGTTGCCAACTTTAATAATCACAAGGTTCCCCTATGACGAACAATATTAAACAACCGGGGGGTACATAAGTGAAAAGGGCTATGCCTGATCCCCTTATTCTCCCATAATCTAATTAATTCTCCATTCCCCTCACTAAAACATCCAAATCAAATAGAAGTATTCTTAACCTTCATGAGACCCTTCCAAAAGTGGGAATATGTTAGTTTGTCTTTTTTTTTCGAGAGAAATTTCCAATCTATTCATCAATCATGGCAGTACAGAGAGCACAAGAGGTAATACAAATTACAACTAGATCTATGGACCACCTAGCAACGACTACAAGCACTGGAGCGAGCCGAAGGCGCGCCGCCATCATCGCCCCTCCATCACCGGAGTTTGTCTTTAACGCCCTGATGCTATTAAACAATCTATCGTCGAATAGGATCTTAACGAACCATTTACTCAAAGCCCTCTTATGAAATTTTAATCTCTTGAACCAAGAAAGATGCTAAAACATACTATGAGTTAGCTTAATAGTGGTGGCTTTAGCAAAATCATGATCCCTAAAAAATCATTTAGCATCTTTTTGAAGACAATTC
>NW_025277511.1:0-1266 GCF_018294505.1 Triticum aestivum
TTTATTGGTCGAACCATTTTGACAACATACATAATTCCCTTTGTCCATCGGTATGTTACTTGCCCGATATTTGATCGTCGATATCTTCATACCTAGTTCAATCTCATTACCGGCAAGTCTCTTTACTCGGTCCATAATACATCACCTCATGACTATGTAATGACCCGAACTTGATAAGATTCGTTGTCTCTATGCTTACCGTGCTAGTCCCTGGATCAATTTGCTAGCACACATAGTACATTGGAATATCAAAGTAACAAGTGCATCATTTACTAATAATGTCTGTGCTGCAATGAGGATAACCCTCTGATCACGGACCAAGTCCGCATGATTGCTACTATCATCTTTCAACTTATTTTTCTCTAGGAACATATCAAAAATAAATGGGGAGCTACATCATGAGCTATTGATCTACGACATGATATGCAAATATTATCAGGACTAAGTTCATGATAAATTAATTTCAATTAATCAAATTACATAAAAACTCCCACTTAAATAGACATCCCTCAAGTCATCTAAGAGATACGTGATCCAAATCAACTAACCCATGTCCGATCATCACGTGAGATGGGGTAGTCATCAATGGTGAACATCTCTATGTTGATCATATCTACTATATGATACACATTTGACCTTTGGGTCTCCAGTGCTCCGAGGCCATGTCTGTACATTCTAGGCTCGTCAAGTTTAACTCGAGTATTCCGCATGTGCAAAACTGTCTGGCACCCATTGTATGTGAGCGTAGAGTCTATCACACCCGATCATCATGTGATGTCTCAACACGACCAACTGTAGCAACCGTGCATACTCAGGGAGAACACTGTTTACTTGAAATTTAGTTAAGGGATCATCTTATAATGCTACTGCCGTACTAAGCAAAATAAGATGCATAATAGATAAACATCACATGCAATCAAAATATGTGACATGATATGGCCATCATCATCTTGTGTTTTCGATCTCCATCTCCAAAGCATCGTCATGATCTCCATCATCACCAGCTCGACACCTTGATCTCCAGCATTGCGTCCTGGTCATCTCGCCAACTATTTCATGTACAACTATCGCTAACGCATAGTGATAAAGTAAATCAATTACATGGCGTTTGCATTTCATACAATAAAGATACAACCATAAGGCTCCTGCTAGTTGCCGATAACTTTTACAAAACATGATCATCTCATAGAATAACGTACATCACATCATGTCTTGACCATATCACATCACAACATGCCCTGCAAAAACAAGTTAGACGTCCTCTAC
>NW_025277512.1:0-1266 GCF_018294505.1 Triticum aestivum
CCCCCTGGAACTCCCTCACTCTCCCGAACTCTCCCCCCCTCCTCTGCTTCCTCTCTCCCTCACTCGCCCGAACGGAGCCGCCGCCACCGACGAGCTCCCTCGCGGCCACCGCCACCCCCTAGCCTCGCCGATGCGCTCAAAGGCTCCGCCTCGACCCCCTCTTCCTCCCCACCGATCCACGGCCCTCCGGAAGCCCTGGATGCTGCCAGCTTCGCCGTTCCCCTCCTCAGCCACCGCGGATCGCCGCCGTCAAATCCGCCCCCGTCCGGCCTCCCTCAAGCTCGCCGTCCACCTCTACAGGGTCTACGTGAGCTCTCCGTCCGTTTCCCCCTCTCTGTTTCGTCGTTCGCGCGCTGTAGCTAGGTTATCCACCGCGGCCGAGAGCTTCTCGCCGCCGGCCATGGCGTGGCCGTGGCCACAGCCACCGCAGCTCGCTCCCGAGCCCACCGTCGTGCTCACCGCAACCCCAGGAGGCCGCAGCGCCCTTCCGTTTCCCCTCTTGTGCACCGTAGCGCCGTTCCCGCCAACGCCCGAGGTCCGGCAGCCGCTGAGCTCGACGCCGGCGAGGATTACGGCCGCCCTAGCTTCTCCCGTTTGCCCTGTTAGATGCGCGCGAGCCTGGGCATTCCGTAGATGCCCTCCGCCGGCCATTTGGTCGCCGGAGCAAGAAACCCAAAGGCCTCCGCCGCCTCGGCCTCGCCGGCGACTCAACGCCGGCGGGATTGAGTCATTTGACCAGGGGTTTGACCTCCCCTGGGTCTATGACAGGTGGGCCCCCGCCATTAGGTGATTAGTTTAAGCTAATCACCACCTAAGCTAACCCCCTGACACTGACATGTGGGCCCTAGTGCCCCTAATCTTTAATTAAACTAAACTAACCCCCCCTGTCTAACCTGTGTCACTGACGTGTGGCCCCCACACGTCAGGTTTGACTCTGGGCGACCCAGTTGACCTGCTGACCTCAGCCTTACGCCATGCTGACGCAATATTCCTTTTCTGGAATTTAGTTCATTTTATAAATATTCAGGAAATTCCAGAAATTTGTAAAAACTTCTAAAAATCATAGAAATTCAACCGTAACTCCAAATTAGATAATTTATATATGAAAAATTATCAGAAAAATTCAAGGAATCCATCTGTACCATTTTCATGCATGTTAGAACAACTTATAGCTGCTGTTTAGCACAAATCAATTAAATGGCATTTGAATAATCACATATGGAGTTTGAATTTGAATCTTGTATTCAAACCAACTTCATTTAATCT
>NW_025277513.1:0-1266 GCF_018294505.1 Triticum aestivum
AGTCCACGAAAAAGCCAAAAAAAAATTAGGGTTAGTTCATCCCATCCGAACCAATCTGAGCCTTGCATAATCTTTTCTGTATTTGCTTTGTTGAATTTGCGGTTGCATCGTCGTGTTCAGTTGCTGGTCTTAGCGTCTAGTCTTTTAGAGTTTCGAGTTCTGTTCACAAGTTGTCACGCCGTCGCCGCACCATCATCATCGCCCCTGCCATCTACCACCACCGCTCCGAATCCGTATCCATATACCACCACCAATCCGTGTCCATATACCACCACCGATCCATATCCAAATACTACCACCGCTGCCATATACCACCACCATATATCCACCACCAATCCGAGTTCCTTGCTTATTAGGTTTGTTTTCGGGATCAATCTAGATTCCGATTCGTGTTTCCTTGCCGGAGTCGGGTAGCCACGCTCCGTTTAGGCCCAAAATTTTTCGAAAACGCATTTTTCGAAAAAAATTCTGGCTATCCTATTTTTAGGTGTTTCTGAGTGTTTTGAGACACGTGCCATTATAGGAAGTTTTTTTTGACCCGTTTCCAGTTTTTGGGTCCGGGCAGTCGAAAAAAAAAAAATTGGTCGAAAAAAATTTCGTGCCCATCCTGTCCGTTTGAGCTAGGAAGAGTTTTGAGACACTCGCCATTATAGTGATTTTTCGCAAAAAAAAGCAGCGCAAAAAAAAAGAGCGCAAAAAAAAAAGAGCGAAAAAAAAAATTCAGAGTGTGCTTTTCCCTTGTTTACGTGCCGCGCCGTGATTTTGTTGGTGTTCTAGGGTCGCGTCTCTAGCACAGTCTAGCCTAGGACCAGCACAGTACCGTCGTTGAGCGTTTATTCAACTTTGCATCTCTGAATTGATTATTGCTGACCCTTTTTGCTACCATACTATAAGCCTTCCCAGCTCCACATACATCTACGTCGTGTGTTCGACTCTCCCTGGTAATCGCTCTATCCAAGCTTTGAGAGTTTTTGACTACAACGGTTGCTGATCACCGCCTGCTGCTGGGTAAGAACTGGTAAGAATTTGAGATTTGCTTGACGGATTTGTGATACACCACCACCACTTCTTAGTAGTCTGTAGGATCATATTCTTGTGTGTTTCTATTGCTGCTAACCATGCCAGGATCACAAGCCGACGAGATTGACTGGGAGAATTTATCAAACAAGGAGCTTCATGATAAGTTTCAGCAAATGATGACTGAACAGGTGCAAGATGTGCTGAACAATTTTGAAGAGGCCATGGAGAAGATCACTGGCCTTGAGA
>NW_025277514.1:0-1266 GCF_018294505.1 Triticum aestivum
CTAGGTGTTATTATCGGCACTAACTGGGATTCCTCTCAGTTTCCTCGGCAATGCTATGACCTAATCAAACAGTGAATTAACTCTCTAGTGTTGGGTTCTTCCTCAGTTACCAGAATCATTCCCATCATTTGCATTTTGTTCCCAGCTTGCACCGCCAATGTGCCATTCTACCACGGGTCTCTTCCATCTCCGGTGATAAGGAAATTCATCCATTACGTTGTCTTCAACAAGGTAATCCACATCATCCAAGTCCGAGTATGCCATTCTACCGACCCCCGCCAATCGATTGCTGTGATTTGCCTTAGGCTGATATAGAGAGTCTCAATGATCTCTATATCAAAGGTAATTCTTTTTGCCACTTAAGATAATAATCTACGAATCACCCTCCTCCAAGATGTTTCGTTGTGGTATCATGGCAACTCAACTCCTCGCTACATTGATAATCGTTTACCACCTTCTTAGGTGTGGAATTGTGGTCCACCTAGCGAACCCTCGTCATCTGTCTTACTCCATTTCTTCAGATATGTGCTTCGTCTCTCAGCTCAAGAGATGTTGCTGTGTCTCATCCCATGAGTTGATCCTAAGTTGTTCGGTCTTCTCGAAGATCGATTGTTCTAGAGTTTTTTTTTCTTTCCCCTTCTTGTCATGATTAGCTGGAGTTCTCAGAGCAAGACGACAAGACAAAGATGGTGTTCAAATCAACGTTCATTTGAAGTGCAACCTGGATCGTGAAGATTGTGCTTGTTTGCGTTCCCCTTTCACCTTACCCTACGCTTGAATCTCGAGACGAGATTCTTGTTTAGTGGGGGTGAGTTGTCACATCCCTAGCTTCAGGCATTGCTCTAGGTTAGCTTCATGTGTGCATCATGTCTATATTTTTGAAACTTGAATTGAGGAATATTGGAAGCCTCAAAACCCTAAATAAAAGAGGGGCAAAAACCCTAGAAATCTTATTCATTGCTCCAAAAGGCTCTTCTTAAATGTTTGATAATTTTTGGTAAGGGTTCAGGTCCCAACCAAAATATTGAACATTTTTAAGGATTTATTTTTGGGACTTTGAATTTAAATCATAGCTATTTGAATTGGACTTATATCTACTGTTAAATAAATATAGGTCCAATAATTCTGAAATATTTTTGTGGAGCATTGTTTTAATTCTTTTAGCTCCCAAAAATATTGTCAGAAGCAAAATAAATTGAATTGGTTTCAAAACCAAATTCAAAACAAACCTGCAAAATAGAAAACAGAGTTAAAACAAAACAGAGA
>NW_025277515.1:0-1266 GCF_018294505.1 Triticum aestivum
TGCACCATACCGTACTAATCCAGAGGAGACGAAGGAGATTATGCGTCAAGTACAAGAGCTTCTCGACAAAGGTTATATACGCGAATCCCTTAGTCCTTGTGCCGTTCCTATTATTCTAGTGCCGAAAAAGGATGGTACATCACGTATGTGTGTTGATTGTAGAGGCATTAATAATATTACTATTCGTTATCGTCATCCTATTCCTAGGCTAGATGATATGCTTGATGAATTGAGTGGCTCTACAATATTCTCCAAAGTTGATTTGCGTAGTGGCTACCATCAAATTCGTATGAAATTGGGAGATGAATGGAAAACAGCATTTAAAACTAAGTTTGGATTATATGAGTGGTTAGTCATGCCTTTTGGGTTAACTAATGCACCTAGTACTTTCATGAGATTAATGAACGAAGTTTTACGTGCTTTCATTGGATGATTTGTGGTAGTTTACTTTGATGACATATTGATTTATAGCGGATCTTTGGAAGAACATTTGGAACATTTACGTGCTGTTTTTATTGCTCTACGTGATGCACGTTTGTTTGGTAACCTTGGGAAGTGCACCTTTTGCACCGACCGAGTATCTTTTCTTGGCTATGTTGTTACTCCACAGGGAATTGAAGTTGACAAAGCCAAGATTGAAGCTATTGAGAGTTGGCCGCAGCCCAAAACGGTCACACAAGTGAGGAGTTTTCTTGGCCTCGCTGGATTCTATAGGCGTTTTGTGAGAGATTTCAGCACCATTGCTGCACCTCTCAATGAGCTTACAAAGAAAGATGTGCCTTTTCTTTGGGATACCACACAGGAAGAAGCCTTCACGGTATTGAAAGATAAGTTGACACATGCTCCTTTACTCCAACTTCCTGATTTTAATAAGACTTTTGAGCTTGAATGTGATGCTAGTGGAATTGGATTAGGAGGTGTGTTATTACAAGATGGCAAACCTGTTGCATACTTTTCTGAAAAATTGAGTGGGCCTAGTCTGAATTATTCTACTTATGATAAAGAATTATATGCTCTTGTTCGGACTTTAGAAACATGGCAACATTATTTATGGCCCAAAGAATTTGTTATATATTCTGATCATGAATCTTTGAAACATATTAAAAGTCAAGCTAAACTGAATCGTAGACATGCTAAATGGGTTGAATTCATTGAGACTTTCCCTTATGTCATTAAACACAAGAAGGGAAAAGAAAATGTTATTGCTGATGCATTGTCTCGTCGCTATACTATGCTTTCACAACTTGACTTCAAAATATTTGGTTT